>NW_028181454.1:1040000-1063453 GCF_964211825.1 Aythya ferina
AAACAAGAACGGCATCACCACCAAAACTGGAAGAAAATCCGCCAAAACCATAGATCCACCACAAAACCACCCTAAAACTACCTGATGTTCTCCAAAACCCACAATCCACTCCTATTTAACATAATGACAAACAAGAACCCAACAAAACCTAATGGAGACCCCAAAACACGTAAAAAACACCCCAAACAAGAAAAGGATCACCACCAAAACTGGAAGAAAATCCCCCAAAACCATAGATCCACCCCAAAACCACCCTAAACCTACCTGATCTTCTCCAAAAACCACAATTTACCCTTTTCCACCAGGATAACCAACGAGAACCCAACAAAACCCAAAGGAGACCTCAAAAAACGTCAAAAACACCCCAAACAAGAACGGCATCACCCCCAAAACTGGAAGAAAATCCCCCAAAACCATAGATCCACCCCAAAGACACCCTAAACCTACCTGATGTTCTCCAAAACCCACAATTTACCCTTTTCCAACACGATGACCAACGAGAACCCAACAGAACCCAACAGAGATCCCAAAAAACGTCAAAAACACCCCAAACAAGAACGGCATCACCCCCAAAACTGGAAGAAAATCCCCCAAAACCATAGATCCACCCCAAAGACACCCTAAACCTACCTGATCTTCTCCAAAAACCACAATTTACCCTTTTCCAACACGATGACCAACGAGAACCCAACAGAACCCAACAGAGACCCCAAAAAAACTCAAAAACACCCCAAACAAGAACGGCATCACCACCAAAACTGGAAGAAAATCCCCCAAAACCATAGATCCACCCCAAAGACACCCTAAACCTACCTGATGTTCTCCAAAAACCACAATTTACACTTTTACAACACGATGACCAACGAGAACCCAACAGAACCCAACAGAGACCCCAAAAAACGTCAAAAACACCCCAAACAAGAACGGCATCACCACCAAAACTGGAAGAAAATCCCCCAAAACCATAGATCCACCCCAAAACCACCCTAAAACTACCTGATGTTCTCCAAAACCCACAATCCACTCCTATTTAATATATTGAAAAACAAGAACCCAACAAAACCTAATGGAGACACCAAAACACGTCAAAAACACCCCAAACAAGAACGGCATCACCACCAAAACTGGAAGAAAATACACCAAAACCATAGATCCACCCCAAAGACACCCTAAACCTACCTGATGTTCTCCGAAAACCACAATTTACACTTTTCCAACACGATGTCCAACGAGAACCCAACAGAACCCAACAGAGACCCCAAAAAACGTCAAAAACACCCCAAACAAGAACGGCATCACCACCAAAACTGGAAGAAAATCCGCCAAAACCATAGATCCACCACAAAACCACCCTAAAACTACCTGATGTTCTCCAAAACCCACAATCCACTCCTATTTAACATAATGACAAACAAGAACCCAACAAAACCTAATGGAGACACCAAAACACGTCAAAAACACCCCAAACAAGAATGGCATCACCCCCAAAACTGGAAGAAAATCCCCCAAAACCATAGATCCACCCCAAAGACACCCTAAACCTACCTGATGTTCTCCAAAACCCACAATTTACCCTTTTCCACCATGATAACCAACGAGAACCCAACAAAACCCAACGGAGACCCCAAAAAACGTCAAAAACACCCCAAACAAGAACGGCATCACCCCCAAAACTGGAAGAAAATCCCCCAAAACCATAGATCCACCCCAAAACCACCCTAAACCTACCTGATGTTCTCCAAAACCCACAATCCACACCTATTTAACATAATGACAAACAAGAACCCAACAAAACCTAATGGAGACACCAAAACACGTCAAAAACACCCCAAACAAGAAAAGGATCACCACCAAAACTGGAAGAAAATACACCAAAACCATAGATCCACCCCAAAACCACCCTAAACCTACCTGATCTTCTCCAAAACCCACAATTTACCCTTTTCCACCATGATGACCAACGAGAACCAAACAAAACCCAACGCAGACCCCAAAACACTTCAAATACACCCCAAAAAAGAACAGGATCACGCCAAAAAATAGAAGAAAACTCCAAATACCATAGATCCACCCCAAAGACACCCTAAACCTACCTGATGTTCTCCTAATCCCAAAGCACACTCCAAACCACCATAAAACACATTAGGAATTCAACGAAACGCAACGGAAACCCCAAAACAATTCAAAATCACCCGAAGAAAGGAGAGGATCACTCCCCCAAAAAGAAGAAAACCCCAAATACCATGAATCCACGCGAAAACTCCCCCTAAACCTACCTGAAGTTCTCCAAAACCCACAATTTACCCTTTTCCAACACGATGACCAACGAGAACCCAACAGAACCCAACAGAGACCCCAAAAAACGTCAAAAACACCCCAAACAAGAACGGCATCACCCCCAAAAGTGGAAGAAAATCCCCCAAAACCATAGATCCACCCCAAAACCACCCTAAACCTACCTGATCTTCTCCAAAACCCACAATCCACTCCTATTTAACATAATGACAAACACGAACCCAACAAAACCTAATGGAGACCCCAAAACACGTCAAAAACACCCCAAACAAGAACGGCATCACCCCCAAAACTGGAAGAAAATCCCCCAAAACCATAGATCCACCCCAAAACCACCCTAAACCTACCTGATGTTCTCCAAAACCAACAATTTACCCTTTTCCAACACGATGACCAACGAGAACCCAACAGAACCCAACAGAGATCCCAAAAAACGTCAAAAACACCCCAAACAAGAACGGCATCACCCCCAAAACTGGAAGAAAATCCCCCAAAACCATAGATCCACCCCAAAGACACCCTAAACCTACCTGATCTTCTCCAAAAACCACAATTTACCCTTTTCCAACACGATGACCAACGAGAACCCAACAGAACCCAACAGAGACCCCAAAAAACGTCAAAAACACCCCAAACAAGAACGGCATCACCACCAAAACTGGAAGAAAATCCCCCAAAACCATAGATCCACCCCAAAACCACCCTAAACCTACCTGATCTTCTCCAAAAACCACAATCCACACCTATTTAACATAATGACAAACAAGAACCCAACAAAACCTAATGGAGACACCAAAACACGTCAAAAACACCCCAAACAAGAATGGCATCACCCCCAAAACTGGAAGAAAATCCCCCAAAACCATAGATCCACCCCAAAGACACCCTAAACCTACCTGATGTTCTCCAAAAACCACAATTTACCCTTTTCCAACACGATGACCAACGAGAACCCAACAGAACCCAACAGAGACCCCAAAAAACGTCAAAAACACCCCAAACAAGAACGGCATCACCACCAAAACTGGAAGAAAATCCCCCAAAACCATAGATCCACCCCAAAACCACCCTAAACCTACCTGATCTTCTCCAAAACCCACAATCCACTCCTATTTAACATAATGACAAACACGAACCCAACAAAACATAATGGAGACCCCAAAACACGTAAAAAACACCCCAAACAAGAAAAGGATCACCACCAAAAATGGAAGAAAATCCGCCAAAACCATAGATCCACCCCAAAACCACCCTAAACCTACCTGATCTTCTCCAAAAACCACAATTTACCCTTTTCCACCATGATAACCAACGAGAACCCAACAAAACCAAACGGAGACCCCAAAAAACGTCAAAAACACCCCAAACAAGAACGGCATCACCCCCAAAACTGGAAGAAAATCCCCCAAAACCATAGATCCACCCCAAAGACACCCTAAACCTACCTGATCTTCTCCAAAAACCACAATTTACACTTTTCCAACACGATGACCAACGAGAACCCAACAGAACCAAACAGAGATCCCAAAAAACGTAAAAAACACCCCAAACAAGAACGGCATCACCACCAAAACTGGAAGAAAATCCCCCAAAACCATAGATCCACCCCAAAGACACCCTAAACCTACCTGATCTTCTCCAAAAACCACAATTTACCCTTTTCCAACACGATGACCAACGAGAACCCAACAGAACCCAACTGAGATCCCAAAAAACGTAAAAAACACCCCAAACAAGAACGGCATCACCCCCAAAACTGGAAGAAAATCCCCCAAAACCATAGATCCACCCCAAAACCACCCTAAAACTACCTGATGTTCTCCAAAAACCACAATCCACTCCTATTTAACATAATGACAAACAAGAACCCAACAAAACCTAATGGAGACCCCAAAACACGTAAAAAACACCCCAAAAAATATCGGCATCACCCCCAAAACTGGAAGAAAATACGCCAAAACCATAGATCCACCCCAAAACCACCCTAAACCTACCTGATGTTCTCCAAAACCCACAATTTACCCTTTTCCACCATGATAACCAACGAGAACCCAACAAAACCCAACAGAGACCCCAAAAAACGTCAAAAACACCCCAAACAAGAACGGCATCACCCCCAAAAGTGGAAGAAAATCCCCCAAAACCATAGATCCACCCCAAAACCACCCTAAACCTACCTGATCTTCTCCAAAACCCACAATCCACTCCTATTTAACATAATGACAAACACGAACCCAACAAAACCTAATGGAGACACCAAAACACGTCAAAAACACCCCAAACAAGAAAAGGATCACCACCAAAACTGGAAGAAAATACACCAAAACCATAGATCCACCCCAAAACCACCCTAAACCTACCTGATCTTCTCCAAAACCCACAATTTACCCTTTTCCAACACGATGACCAACGAGAACACAACAGAACCCAACAGAGACCCCAAAAAACGTCAAAAACACCCCAAACAAGAACGGCATCACCCCCAAAAGTGGAAGAAAATCCCCCAAAACCATAGATCCACCCCAAAACCACCCTAAACCTACCTGATCTTCTCCAAAACCCACAATCCACTCCTATTTAACATAATGACAAACACGAACCCAACAAAACCTAATGGAGACCCCAAAACACGTCAAAAACACCCCAAACAAGAACGGCATCACCCCCAAAACTGGAAGAAAATCCCCCAAAACCATAGATCCACCCCAAAACCACCCTAAACCTACCTGATGTTCTCCAAAACCAACAATTTACCCTTTTCCAACACGATGACCAACGAGAACCCAACAGAACCCAACAGAGACCCCAAAAAACGTCAAAAACACCCCAAACAAGAACGGCATCACCCCCAAAACTGGAAGAAAATCCCCCAAAACCATAGATCCACCCCAAAGACACCCTAAACCTACCTGATCTTCTCCAAAAACCACAATTTACCCTTTTCCAACACGATGACCAACGAGAACCCAACAGAACCCAACAGAGACCCCAAAAAAACTCAAAAACACCCCAAACAAGAACGGCATCACCACCAAAACTGGAAGAAAATCCCCCAAAACCATAGATCCACCCCAAAGACACCCTAAACCTACCTGATCTTCTCCGAAAACCACAATTTACACTTTTCCAACACGATGACCAACGAGAACCCAACAGAACCCAACGGAGACCCCAAAAAACGTCAAAAACACCCCAAACAAGAACGGCATCACCACCAAAACTGGAAGAAAATCCCCCAAAACCATAGATCCACCCCAAAGACACCCTAAACCTACCTGATGTTCTCCAAAACCCACAATCCACACCTATTTAACATAATGACAAACAAGAACCCAACAAAACCTAATGGAGACCCCAAAACACGTAAAAAACACCCCAAACAAGAAAAGGATCACCACCAAAACTGGAAGAAAATCCCCCAAAACCATAGATCCACCCCAAAACCACCCTAAACCTACCTGATCTTCTCCAAAAACCACAATTTACCCTTTTCCACCAGGATAACCAACGAGAACCCAACAAAACCCAAAGGAGACCTCAAAAAACGTCAAAAACACCCCAAACAAGAACGGCATCACCACCAAAACTGGAAGAAAATCCCCCAAAACCATAGATCCACCCCAAAGACACCCTAAACCTACCTGATGTTCTCCAAAACCCACAATTTACCCTTTTCCAACACGATGACCAACGAGAACCCAACAGAACCCAACAGAGACCCCAAAAAACGTCAAAAACACCCCAAACAAGAACGGCATCACCACCAAAACTGGAAGAAAATCCCCCAAAACCATAGATCCACCCCAAAACCACCCTAAACCTACCTGATCTTCTCCAAAAACCACAATCCACACCTATTTAACATAATGACAAACAAGAACCCAACAAAACCTAATGGAGACACCAAAACACGTCAAAAACACCCCAAACAAGAATGGCATCACCCCCAAAACTGGAAGAAAATCCCCCAAAACCATAGATCCACCCCAAAGACACCCTAAACCTACCTGATGTTCTCCAAAAACCACAATTTACCCTTTTCCAACACGATGACCAACGAGAACCCAACAGAACCCAACAGAGACCCCAAAAAACGTCAAAAACACCCCAAACAAGAACGGCATCACCACCAAAACTGGAAGAAAATCCCCCAAAACCATAGATCCACCCCAAAACCACCCTAAAACTACCTGATGTTCTCCAAAACCCACAATCCACTCCTATTTAACATAATGACAAACAAGAACCCAACAAAACCTAATGGAGACCCCAAAACACGTAAAAAACACCCCAAACAAGAAAAGGATCACCACCAAAAATGGAAGAAAATCCCCCAAAACCATAGATCCACCCCAAAACCACCCTAAACCTACCTGATGTTCTCCAAAAACCACAATTTACCCTTTTCCACCATGATAACCAACGAGAACCCAACAAAACCAAACGGAGACCCCAAAAAACGTCAAAAACACCCCAAACAAGAACGGCATCACCCCCAAAACTGGAAGAAAATCCCCCAAAACCATAGATCCACCCCAAAGACACCCTAAACCTACCTGATCTTCTCCAAAAACCACAATTTACACTTTTCCAACACGATGACCAACGAGAACCCAACAGAACCAAACAGAGATCCCAAAAAACGTAAAAAACACCCCAAACAAGAACGGCATCACCCCCAAAACTGGAAGAAAATCCCCCAAAACCATAGATCCACCCCAAAGACACCCTAAACCTACCTGATGTTCTCCAAAAACCACAATTTACCCTTTTCCAACACGATGACCAACGAGAACCCAACAGAACCCAACTGAGATCCCAAAAAACGTAAAAAACACCCCAAACAAGAACGGCATCACCACCAAAACTGGAAGAAAATCCCCCAAAACCATAGATCCACCCCAAAACCACCCTAAACCTACCTGATGTTCTCCAAAACCCACAATCCACTCCTATTTAACATAATGACAAACAAGAACCCAACAAAACCTAATGGAGACCCCAAAACACGTAAAAAACACCCCAAAAAATATCGGCATCACCCCCAAAACTGGAAGAAAATACGCCAAAACCATAGATCCACCCCAAAGACACCCTAAACCTACCTGATGTTCTCCAAAACCCACAATTTACCCTTTTCCACTATGATAACCAACGAGAACCCAACAAAACCCAACGGAGACCACAAAAAACGTCAAAAACACCCCAAACAAGAACGGCATCACCACCAAAACTGGAAGAAAATCCCCCAAAACCATAGATCCACCCCAAAACCACCCTAAACCTACCTGATGTTCTCCAAAACCCACAATCCACACCTATTTAACATAATGACAAACAAGAACCCAACAAAACCTAATGGAGACACCAAAACACGTCAAAAACACCCCAAACAAGAAAAGGATCACCACCAAAACTGGAAGAAAATACACCAAAACCATAGATCCACCCCAAAACCACCCTAAACCTACCTGATCTTCTCCAAAACCCACAATTTACCCTTTTCCACCATGATGACCAACGAGAACCAAACAAAACCCAACGCAGACCCCAAAACACTTCAAATACACCCCAAAAAAGAACAGGATCACGCCAAAAATTAGAAGAAAACTCCAAATACCATAGATCCACCCCAAAGACACCCCAAACCTACCTGATGTTCTCCTAATCCCAAAGCACACTCCAAACCACCATAAAACACATTAGGAATTCAACGAAACGCAACGGAAACCCCAAAACACTTCAAAATCACCCGAAGAAAGGAGAGGATCACTCCCCCAAAAAGAAGAAAACCCCAAATACCATGAATCCACGCGAAAACTCCCCCTAAACCTACCTGAAGTTCTCCAAAACCCACAATTTACACTTTTACAACACGATGACCAACGAGAACCCAACAAAACCAAACAGAGACCACAAAAACCTTAAAAAATAACCCAAACAAGAATGGCATCACCCCCAAAACTGGAAGAAAACCCCCAAAACCATAGATCCACACCAAAACCACCCTAAACCTACCTGATGTTCTCCAAAACCCACAATCCACTCCTATTTAACATAATGACAAACAAGAACCCAACAAAACCTAATGGAGACCCCAAAACACGTAAAAAACACCCCAAACAAGAAAAGGATCACCACCAAAACTGGAAGAAAATCCCCCAAAACCATAGATCCACCCCAAAACCACCCTAAACCTACCTGATCTTCTCCAAAAACCACAATTTACCCTTTTCCACCATGATAACCAACGAGAACCCAACAAAACCAAACGGAGACCCCAAAAAACGTCAAAAACACCCCAAACAAGAACGGCATCACCCCCAAAACTGGAAGAAAATCCCCCAAAACCATAGATCCACCCCAAAGACACCCTAAACCTACCTGATCTTCTCCAAAAACCACAATTTACACTTTTCCAACACGATGACCAACGAGAACCCAACAGAGACCCCAAAAACGTCAAAAACACCCCAAACAAGAACGGCATCACCCCCAAAACTGGAAGAAAATACGCCAAAACCATAGATCCACCCCAAAGACACCCTAAACCTACCTGATGTTCTCCAAAAACCACAATTTACCCTTTTCCAACACGATGACCAACGAGAACCCAACAGAACCCAACTGAGACCCCAAAAAACGTCAAAAACACCCCAAACAAGAACGGCATCACCACCAAAACTGGAAGAAAATCCCCCAAAACCATAGATCCACCCCAAAACCACCCTAAACCTACCTGATGTTCTCCAAAACCCACAATCCACTCCTATTTAACATAATGACAAACAAGAACCCAACAAAACCTAATGGAGACCCCAAAACACGTAAAAAACACCCCAAAAAATATCGGCATCACCCCCAAAACTGGAAGAAAATACGCCAAAACCATAGATCCACCCCAAAGACACCCTAAACCTACCTGATGTTCTCCAAAACCCACAATTTACCCTTTTCCACTATGATAACCAACGAGAACCCAACAAAACCCAACGGAGACCCCAAAAAACGTCAAAAACACCCCAAACAAGAACGGCATCACCACCAAAACTGGAAGAAAATCCCCCAAAACCATAGATCCACCCCAAAACCACCCTAAACCTACCTGATGTTCTCCAAAACCCACAATCCACACCTATTTAACATAATGACAAACAAGAACCCAACAAAACCTAATGGAGACACCAAAACACGTCAAAAACACCCCAAACAAGAAAAGGATCACCACCAAAACTGGAAGAAAATACACCAAAACCATAGATCCACCCCAAAACCACCCTAAACCTACCTGATCTTCTCCAAAACCCACAATTTACCCTTTTCCACCATGATGACCAACGAGAACCAAACAAAACCCAACGCAGACCCCAAAACACTTCAAATACACCCCAAAAAAGAACAGGATCACGCCAAAAAATAGAAGAAAACTCCAAATACCATAGATCCACCCCAAAGACACCCTAAACCTACCTGATGTTCTCCTAATCCCAAAGCACACTCCAAACCACCATAAAACACATTAGGAATTCAACGAAACGCAACGGAAACCCCAAAACAATTCAAAATCACCCGAAGAAAGGAGAGGATCACTCCCCCAAAAAGAAGAAAACCCCAAATACCATGAATCCACGCGAAAACTCCCCCTAAACCTACCTGAAGTTCTCCAAAACCCACAATTTACCCTTTTCCAACACGATGACCAACGAGAACCCAACAGAACCCAACAGAGACCCCAAAAAACGTCAAAAACACCCCAAACAAGAACGGCATCACCCCCAAAACTGGAAGAAAATCCCCCAAAACCATAGATCCACCCCAAAACCACCCTAAACCTACCTGATCTTCTCCAAAACCCACAATCCACTCCTATTTAACATAATGACAAACACGAACCCAACAAAACCTAATGGAGACCCCAAAACACGTCAAAAACACCCCAAACAAGAACGGCATCACCCCCAAAACTGGAAGAAAATCCCCCAAAACCATAGATCCACCCCAAAACCACCCTAAACCTACCTGATGTTCTCCAAAACCAACAATTTACCCTTTTCCAACACGATGACCAACGAGAACCCAACAGAACCCAACAGAGATCCCAAAAAACGTCAAAAACACCCCAAACAAGAACGGCATCACCCCCAAAACTGGAAGAAAATCCGCCAAAACCATAGATCCACACCAAAGACACCCTAAACCTACCTGATGTTCTCCAAAAACCACAATTTACACTTTTCCAACACGATGACCAACGAGAACCCAACAGAACCCAACAGAGACCCCAAAAAACGTCAAAAACACCCCAAACAAGAACGGCATCACCACCAAAACTGGAAGAAAATCCCCCAAAACCATAGATCCACCCCAAAACCACCCTAAACCTACCTGATGTTCTCCAAAACCCACAATCCACTCCTATTTAACATAATGACAAACAAGAACCCAACAAAACCTAATGGAGACCCCAAAACACGTAAAAAACACCCCAAACAAGAAAAGGATCACCCCCAAAACTGGAAGAAAATCCCCCAAAACCATAGATCCACCCCAAAACCACCCTAAACCTACCTGATCTTCTCCAAAACCCACAATTTACCCTTTTCCACCATGATGACCAACGAGAACCAAACAAAACCAACGCAGACCCCAAAACACTTCAAATACACCCCAAAAAAGAACAGGATCACGCCAAAAAATAGCAGAAAACTCCAAATACCATAGATCCACCCCAAAGACACCCTAAACCTACCTGATGTTCTCCTAATCCCAAAGCACACTCCAAACCACCATAAAACACATTAGGAATTCAACGAAACGCAACGGAAACCCCAAAACAATTCAAAATCACCCGAAGAAAGGAGAGGATCACTCCCCCAAAAGAAGAAAACCCCAAATACCATGAATCCACGCGAAAACTCCCCCTAAACCTACCTGAAGTTCTCCAAAACCCACAATTTACCCTTTTCCAACACGATGACCAACGAGAACACAACAGAACCCAACAGAGACCCCAAAAAACGTCAAAAACACCCCAAACAAGAACGGCATCACCCCCAAAACTGGAAGAAAATCCCCCAAAACCATAGATCCACCCCAAAACCACCCTAAACCTACCTGATGTTCTCCAAAACCCACAATCCACTCCTATTTAACATAATGACAAACAAGAACCCAACAAAACCTAATGGAGACCCCAAAACACGTAAAAAACACCCCAAAAAATATCGGCATCACCCCCAAAACTGGAAGAAAATACGCCAAAACCATAGATCCACCCCAAAGACACCCTAAACCTACCTGATGTTCTCCAAAACCCACAATTTACCCTTTTCCACTATGATAACCAACGAGAACCCAACAAAACCCAACGGAGACCACAAAAAACGTCAAAAACACCCCAAACAAGAACGGCATCACCACCAAAACTGGAAGAAAATCCCCCAAAACCATAGATCCACCCCAAACCACCCTAACCTACCTGATGTTCTCCAAAACCCACAATCCACACCTATTTAACATAATGACAAACAAGACCCAACAAAACCTAATGGAGACACCAAAACACGTCAAAAACACCCCAAACAAGAAAAGGATCACCACCAAAACTGGAAGAAAATACACCAAAACCATAGATCCACCCCAAAACCACCCTAAACCTACCTGATCTTCTCCAAAACCCACAATTTACCTTTTCCACCATGATGACCAACGAGAACCAAACAAAACCCAACGCAGACCCCAAAACACTTCAAATACACCCCAAAAAAGAACAGGATCACGCCAAAAAATAGAAGAAAACTCCAAATACCATAGATCCACCCCAAAGACACCCTAAACCTACCTGATGTTCTCCTAATCCCAAAGCACACTCCAAACCACCATAAAACACATTAGGAATTCAACGAAACGCAACGGAAACCCCAAAACAATTCAAAATCACCCGAAGAAAGGAGAGGATCACTCCCCCAAAAAGAAGAAAACCCCAAATACCATGAATCCACGCGAAAACTCCCCCTAAACCTACCTGAAGTTCTCCAAAACCCACAATTTACCCTTTTCCAACACGATGACCAACGAGAACCCAACAGAACCCAACAGAGACCCCAAAAAACGTCAAAAACACCCCAAACAAGAACGGCATCACCCCCAAAACTGGAAGAAAATCCCCCAAAACCATAGATCCACCCCAAAACCACCCTAAACCTACCTGATCTTCTCCAAAACCCACAATCCACTCCTATTTAACATAATGACAAACACGAACCCAACAAAACCTAATGGAGACCCCAAAACACGTCAAAAACACCCCAAACAAGAACGGCATCACCCCCAAAACTGGAAGAAAATCCCCCAAAACCATAGATCCACCCCAAAACCACCCTAAACCTACCTGATGTTCTCCAAAACCAACAATTTACCCTTTTTCCAACACGATGACCAACGAGAACCCAACAGAACCCAACAGAGATCCCAAAAAACGTCAAAAACACCCCAAACAAGAACGGCATCACCCCCAAAACTGGAAGAAAATCCGCCAAAACCATAGATCCACACCAAAGACACCCTAAACCTACCTGATGTTCTCCAAAAACCACAATTTACACTTTTCCAACACGATGACCAACGAGAACCCAACAGAACCCAACTGAGACCCCAAAAAACGTCAAAAACACCCCAAACAAGAACGGCATCACCCCCAAAACTGGAAGAAAATCCCCCAAAACCATAGATCCACCCCAAAACCACCCTAAACCTACCTGATGTTCTCCAAAACCACAATCCACTCCTATTTAACATAATGACAAACAAGAACCCAACAAAACCTAATGGAGACCCCAAAACACGTAAAAAACACCCCAAAAAATATCGGCATCACCCCCAAAACTGGAAGAAAATACGCCAAAACCATAGATCCACCCCAAAGACACCCTAAACCTACCTGATCTTCTCCAAAACCCACAATTTACCCTTTTCCACCATGATAACCAACGAGAACCCAACAAAAACCCAACGGAGACCCCAAAAAACGTCAAAAACACCCCAAACAAGAACGGCATCACCACCAAAACTGGAAGAAAATCCCCCAAAACCATAGATCCACCCCAAAACCACCCTAAACCTACCTGATCTTCTCCAAAAACCACAATCCACACCTATTTAACATAATGACAAACAAGAACCCAACAAAACCTAATGGAGACACCAAAACACGTCAAAAACACCCCAAACAAGAAAAGGATCACCACCAAAACTGGAAGAAAATACACCAAAACCATAGATCCACCCCAAAACCACCCTAAACCTACCTGATCTTCTCCAAAACCCACAATTTACCCTTTTCCACCATGATGACCAACGAGAACCAAACAAAACCAACGCAGACCCCAAAACACTTCAAATACACCCCAAAAAAGAACAGGATCACGCCAAAAAATAGCAGAAAACTCCAAATACCATAGATCCACCCCAAAGACACCCTAAACCTACTGATGTTCTCCTAATCCCAAAGCACACTCCAAACCACCATAAAACACATTAGGAATTCAACGAAACGCAACGGAAACCCCAAAACAATTCAAAATCACCCGAAGAAAGGAGAGGATCACTCCCCCAAAAAGAAGAAAACCCCAAATACCATGAATCCACGCGAAAACTCCCCCTAAACCTACCTGAAGTTCTCCAAAACCCACAATTTACCCTTTTCCAACACGATGACCAACGAGAACCCAACAGAACCCAACAGAGACCCCAAAAAACGTCAAAAACACCCCAAACAAGAACGGCATCACCACCAAAACTGGAAGAAAATCCCCCAAAACCATAGATCCACCCCAAAACCACCCTAAACCTACCTGATCTTCTCCAAAACCCACAATCCACACCTATTTAACATAATGACAAACCGAACCCAACAAAACCTAATGGAGACCCCAAAACACGTCAAAAACACCCCAAACAAGAACGGCATCACCCCCAAAACTGGAAGAAAATCCCCCAAAACCATAGATCCACCCCAAAACCACCCTAAAACTACCTGATCTTCTCCAAAACCAACAATTTACCCTTTTCCAACACGATGACCAACGAGAACCCAACAGAACCCAACAGAGATCCCAAAAAACGTCAAAACACCCCAAACAAGAACGGCATCACCACCAAAACTGGAAGAAAATCCGCCAAAACCATAGATCCACACCAAAGACACCCTAAACCTACCTGATGTTCTCCAAAAACCACAATTTACACTTTTCCAACACGATGACCAACGAGAACCCAACAGAACCCAACTGAGACCCCAAAAAACGTCAAAAACACCCCAAACAAGAACGGCATCACCCCCAAAACTGGAAGAAAATCCCCCAAAACCATAGATCCACCCCAAAACCACCCTAAACCTACCTGATGTTCTCCAAAACCAACAATTTACCCTTTTCCAACACGATGACCAACGAGAACCCAACAGAACCCAACAGAGATCCCAAAAAACGTCAAAAACACCCCAAACAAGAACGGCATCACCCCCAAAACTGGAAGAAAATCCCCCAAAACCATAGATCCACCCCAAAGACACCCTAAACCTACCTGATCTTCTCCAAAAACCACAATTTACCCTTTTCCAACACGATGACCAACGAGAACCCAACAAAACCTAATGGAGACACCAAAACACGTCAAAAACACCCCAAACAAGAACGGCATCACCACCAAAACTGGAAGAAAATACACCAAAACCATAGATCCACCCCAAAGACACCCTAAACCTACCTGATGTTCTCCGAAAACCACAATTTACACTTTTACAACACGATGACCAACGAGAACCCAACAGAACCCAACAGAGACCCCAAAAAACGTCAAAAACACCCCAAACAAGAACGGCATCACCACCAAAACTGGAAGAAAATCCGCCAAAACCATAGATCCACCACAAAACCACCCTAAAACTACCTGATGTTCTCCAAAACCCACAATCCACTCCTATTTAACATAATGACAAACAAGAACCCAACAAAACCTAATGGAGACCCCAAAACACGTCAAAAACACCCCAAACAAGAACGGCATCACCACCAAAACTGGAAGAAAATACACCAAAACCATAGATCCACCCCAAAGACACCCTAAACCTACCTGATGTTCTCTAAAAACCACAATTTACACTTTTCCAACACGATGACCAACGAGAACCCAACAGAACCCAACAGAGACCCCAAAAAACGTCAAAAACACCCCAAACAAGAACGGCATCACCACCAAAACTGGAAGAAAATCCGCCAAAACCATAGATCCACCACAAAACCACCCTAAAACTACCTGATGTTCTCCAAAACCCACAATCCACTCCTATTTAACATAATGACAAACAAGAACCCAACAAAACCTAATGGAGACCCCAAAACACGTCAAAAACACCCCAAACAAGAAAAGGATCACCACCAAAACTGGAAGAAAATCCCCCAAAACCATAGATCCACCCCAAAACCACCCTAAACCTACCTGATCTTCTCCAAAAACCACAATTTACCCTTTTCCACCAGGATAACCAACGAGAACCCAACAAAACCCAAAGGAGACCTCAAAAAACGTCAAAAACACCCCAAACAAGAACGGCATCACCCCCAAAACTGGAAGAAAATCCCCCAAAACCATAGATCCACCCCAAAGACACCCTAAACCTACCTGATCTTCTCCAAAAACCACAATTTACCCTTTTCCAACACGATGACCAACGAGAACCCAACAGAACCCAACAGAGACCCCAAAAACGTCAAAAACACCCCAAACAAGAACGGCATCACCACCAAAACTGGAAGAAAATCCCCCAAAACCATAGATCCACCCCAAAACCACCCTAAACCTACCTGATCTTCTCCAAAAACCACAATCCACACCTATTTAACATAATGACAAACAAGAACCCAACAAAACCTAATGGAGACACCAAAACACGTCAAAAACACCCCAAACAAGAATGGCATCACCCCCAAAACTGGAAGAAAATCCCCCAAAACCATAGATCCACCCCAAAGACACCCTAAACCTACCTGATGTTCTCCAAAAACCACAATTTACCCTTTTCCAACACGATGACCAACGAGAACCCAACAGAACCCAACAGAGACCCCAAAAAACGTCAAAAACACCCCAAACAAGAACGGCATCACCACCAAAACTGGAAGAAAATCCCCCAAAACCATAGATCCACCCCAAAACCACCCTAAACCTACCTGATCTTCTCCAAAACCCAAAATCCTCTCCTATTTAATATAATGACAAACAAGAACCCAACAAAACCTAATGGAGACCCCAAAACACGTAAAAAACACCCCAAACAAGAAAAGGATCACCACCAAAAATGGAAGAAATTCCCCAAAACCATAGATCCACCCCAAAACCACCCTAAACCTACCTGATCTTCTCCAAAAACCACAATTTACCCTTTTCCACCATGATAACCAACGAGAACCCAACAAAACCAAACGGAGACCCCAAAAACGTCAAAAACACCCCAAACAAGAACGGCATCACCCCCAAAACTGGAAGAAAATCCCCCAAAACCATAGATCCACCCAAAGACACCCTAAACCTACCTGATCTTCTCCAAAAACCACAATTTACACTTTTCCAACACGATGACCAACGAGAACCCAACAGAACCAAACAGAGATCCCAAAAAACGTAAAAACACCCCAAACAAGAACGGCATCACCACCAAAACTGGAAGAAAATCCCCCAAAACCATAGATCCACCCCAAAGACACCCTAAACCTACCTGATCTTCTCCAAAAACCACAATTTACCCTTTTCCAACACGATGACCAACGAGAACCCAACAGAACCCAACTGAGATCCCAAAAAACGTAAAAAACACCCCAAACAAGAACGGCATCACCACCAAAACTGGAAGAAAATCCCCAAAACCATAGATCCACCCCAAAACCACCCTAAAACTACCTGATGTTCTCCAAAAACCACAATCCACTCCTATTTAACATAATGACAAACAAGAACCCAACAAAACCTAATGGAGACCCCAAAACACGTAAAAAACACCCCAAAAAATATCGGCATCACCCCCAAAACTGGAAGAAAATACGCCAAAACCATAGATCCAACCCCAAAACCACCCTAAACCTACCTGATGTTCTCCAAAACCCACAATTTACCCTTTTCCACCATGATAACCAACGAGAACCCAACAAAACCCAACAGAGACCCCAAAAAAACGTCAAAAACACCCCAAACCAAGAACGGCATCACCACCAAAACTGGAAAAAAATCCCCAAACCCCCCAAAACCATAGTCCAACCCTAAAACCTACCTGATGTTCTCCAAAACCCACAATCCACACCTATTTAACATAATGACAAACAAGAACCCAACAAAACCTAATGGAGACACCAAAACACGTCAAAAACACCCCAAACAAGAAAAAGGATCACCACCAAAACTGGAAGAAAATACACCAAAACCATAGATCCACCCCAAAACCACCCTAAACCTACCTGATCTTCTCCAAAACCCACAATTTACCCTTTTCCACCATGATGACCAACGAGAACCAAACAAAACCCAACGCAGACCCCAAAACACTTCAAATACACCCCAAAAAGAACAGGATCACGCCAAAAATTAGAAGAAAACTCCAAATACCATAGATCCACCCCAAAGACACCCTAAACCTACCTGATGTTCTCCTAATCCCAAAGCACACTCCAAACCACCATAAAACACATTAGGAATTCAACGAAACGCAACGGAAACCCCAAAACACTTCAAAATCACCCGAAGAAAGGAGAGGATCACTCCCCCAAAAAGAAGAAAACCCCAAATACCATGAATCCACGCGAAAACTCCCCCTAAACCTACCTGAAGTTCTCCAAAACCCACAATTTACACTTTTACAACACGATGACCAACGAGAACCCAACAAAACCAAACAGAGACCACAAAAACCTTAAAAAATAACCCAAACAAGAATGGCATCACCCCAAAACTGGAAGAAAACCCCCAAAACCATAGATCCACACCAAAACACCCTAAACCTACCTGATGTTCTCCAAAACCAACAATCCACTCCTATTTAACATAATGACAAACAAGAACCCAACAAAACCTAATGGAGACCCCAAAACACGTAAAAAACACCCCAAACAAGAAAAGGATCACCACCAAAACTGGAAGAAAATCCCCCAAAACCATAGATCCACCCCAAAACCACCCTAAACCTACCTGATCTTCTCCAAAAACCACAATTTACCCTTTTCCACCATGATAACCAACGAGAACCCAACAAAACCAAACGGAGACCCCAAAAAACGTCAAAAACACCCCAAACAAGAACGGCATCACCCCCAAAACTGGAAGAAAATCCCCCAAAACCATAGATCCACCACAAAGACACCCTAAACCTACCTGATCTTCTCCAAAAACCACAATTTACACTTTTCCAACACGATGACCAACGAGAACCCAACAGAGACCCCAAAAAACGTCAAAAACACCCCAAACAAGAACGGCATCACCCCCAAAACTGGAAGAAAATACGCCAAAAACCATAGATCCACCCCAAAGACACCCTAAACCTACCTGATGTTCTCCAAAAACCACAATTTACCCTTTTCCAACACGATGACCAACGAGAACCCAACAGAACCCAACTGAGACCCCAAAAAACGTCAAAAACACCCCAAACAAGAACGGCATCACCCCCAAAACTGGAAGAAAATACACCAAAACCATAGATCCACCCCAAAGACACCCTAAACCTACCTGATGTTCTCCGAAAACCACAATTTACACTTTCCAACACGATGACCAACGAGAACCCAACAGAACCCAACAGAGACCCCAAAAAACGTCAAAAACACCCCAAACAAGAACGGCATCACCACCAAAACTGGAAGAAAATCCCCCAAAACCATAGATCCACCCCAAAACCACCCTAAAACTACCTGATGTTCTCCAAAACCCACAATCCACTCCTATTTAACATAATGACAAACAAGAACCCAACAAAACCTAATGGAGACCCCAAAACACGTAAAAAACACCCCAAACAAGAAAAGGATCACCACCAAAACTGGAAGAAAATCCCCCAAAACCATAGATCCACCCCAAAACCACCCTAAACCTACCTGATCTTCTCCAAAAACCACAATTTACCCTTTTCCACCAGGATAACCAACGAGAACCCAACAAAACCCAAAGGAGACCTCAAAAAACGTCAAAAACACCCCAAACAAGAACGGCATCACCCCCAAAACTGGAAGAAAATCCCCCAAAACCATAGATCCACCCCAAAGACACCCTAAACCTACTTGATGTTCTCCAAAACCCACAATTTACCCTTTTCCAACACGATGACCAACGAGAACCCAACAGAAACCAACAGAGACCCCAAAAAACGTCAAAAACACCCCAAACAAGAACGGCATCACCACCAAAACTGGAAGAAAATCCCCAAAACCATAGATCCACCCCAAAACCACCCTAAACCTACCTGATCTTCTCCAAAAACCACAATCCACACCTATTTAACATAATGACAAACAAGAACCCAACAAAACCTAATGGAGACACCAAAACACGTCAAAAACACCCCAAACAAGAATGGCATCACCCCCAAAACTGGAAGAAAATCCCCCAAAACCATAGATCCACCCCAAAGACACCCTAAACCTACCTGATGTTCTCCAAAAACCACAATTTACCCTTTTCCAACACGATGACCAACGAGAACCCAACAGAACCCAACAGAGACCCCAAAAAACGTCAAAAACACCCCAAACAAGAACGGCATCACCACCAAAACTGGAAGAAAATCCCCCAAAACCATAGATCCACCCCAAAACCACCCTAAACCTACCTGATCTTCTCCAAAACCCACAATCCACTCCTATTTAACATAATGACAAACAAGAACCCAACAAAACCTAATGGAGACCCAAAACACGTAAAAAACACCCCAAACAAGAAAAGGATCACCACCAAAAATGGAAGAGAAAATCCCCCAAAACCATAGATCCACCCCAAAGACACCCTAAACCTACCTGATCTTCTCCAAAAACCACAATTTACCCTTTCCACCATGATAACCAACGAGAACCCAACAAAACCAAACGGAGACCCCAAAAACGTCAAAAACACCCCAAACAAGAACGGCATCACCCCCAAAACTGGAAGAGAATCCCCCAAAACCATAGATCCACCCCAAAGACACCCTAAACCTACCTGATCTTCTCCAAAAACCACAATTTACACTTTTCCAACACGATGACCAACGAGAACCCAACAGAACCAAACAGAGATCCCAAAAAACGTAAAAAACACCCCAAACAAGAACGGCATCACCACCAAAACTGGAAGAAAATCCCCCAAAACCATAGATCCACCCCAAAGACACCCTAAACCTACCTGATCTTCTCCAAAAACCACAATTTACCCTTTTCCAACACGATGACCAACGAGAACCCAACAGAACCCAACTGAGATCCCAAAAAACGTAAAAAACACCCCAAACAAGAACGGCATCACCACCAAAACTGGAAGAAAATCCCCCAAAACCATAGATCCACCCCAAAACCACCCTAAAACTACCTGATGTTCTCCAAAAACCACAATCCACTCCTATTTAACATAATGACAAACAAGAACCCAACAAAACCTAATGGAGACCCCAAAACACGTAAAAAACACCCCAAAAAATATCGGCATCACCCCCAAAACTGGAAGAAAATACGCCAAAACCATAGATCCACCCCAAAACCACCCTAAACCTACCTGAT
The DNA here is from genome assembly GCF_964211825.1 of Aythya ferina. Lineage (NCBI taxonomy): Eukaryota > Metazoa > Chordata > Aves > Anseriformes > Anatidae > Aythya > Aythya ferina. The sequence continues at coordinate 1,061,084 of NW_028181454.1, forward strand.
GTTCTCCAAAACCCACAATTTACCCTTTTCACCATGATAACCAACGAGAACCCAACAAAACCCAACAGAGACCCCAAAAAACGTCAAAAACACCCCAAACAAGAACGGCATCACCACCAAAACTGGAAGAAAATCCGCCAAAACCCATAGATCCACCCCAAAACCACCCTAAACCTACCTGATGTTCTCCAAAACCCACAATCCACACCTATTTAACATAATGACAAACAAGAACCCAACAAAACCTAATGGAGACCCCAAAACACGTAAAAAACACCCCAAACAAGAAAAGGATCACCACCAAAACTGGAAGAAAATCCCCCAAAACCATAGATCCACCCCAAAACCACCCTAAACCTACCTGATCTTCTCCAAAACCCACAATTTACCCTTTTCCACCATGATGACCAACGAGAACCAAACAAAACCCAACGCAGACCCCAAAACACTTCAAATACACCCCAAAAAAGAACAGGATCACGCAAAAATTAGAAGAAAACTCCAAATACCATAGATCCACCCCAAAGACACCCTAAACCTACCTGATGTTCTCCTAATCCCAAAGCACACTCCAAACCACCATAAAACACATTAGGAATTCAACGAAACGCAACGGAAACCCCAAAACACTTCAAAATCACCCGAAGAAAGGAGAGGATCACTCCCCCAAAAAGAAGAAAACCCCAAATACCATGAATCCACGCGAAAACTCCCCCTAAACCTACCTGAAGTTCTCCAAAACCCACAATTTACACTTTTACAACACGATGACCAACGAGAACCCAACAAAACCAAACAGAGACCACAAAAACCTTAAAAAATAACCCAAACAAGAATGGCATCACCCCCAAAACTGGAAGAAAACCCCCAAAACCATAGATCCACACCAAAACCACCCTAAACCTACCTGATGTTCTCCAAAACCCACAATCCACTCCTATTTAACATAATGACAAACAAGAACCCAACAAAACCTAATGGAGACCCCAAAACACGTAAAAAACACCCCAAACAAGAAAAGGATCACCACCAAAACTGGAAGAAAATCCCCCAAAACCATAGATCCACCCCAAAACCACCCTAAACCTACCTGATCTTCTCCAAAAACCACAATTTACCCTTTTCCACCATGATAACCAACGAGAACCCAACAAAACCAAACGGAGACCCCAAAAAACGTCAAAAACACCCCAAACAAGAACGGCATCACCCCCAAAACTGGAAGAAAATCCCCCAAAACCATAGATCCACCCCAAAGACACCCTAAACCTACCTGATCTTCTCCAAAACCCACAATTTACCCTTTTCCAACACGATGACCAACGAGAACCCAACAGAGACCCCAAAAAACGTCAAAACACCCCAAACAAGAACGGCATCACCCCCAAAACTGGAAGAAAATACGCCAAAACCATAGATCCACCCCAAAGACACCCTAAACCTACCTGATGTTCTCCAAAAACCACAATTTACCCTTTTCCAACACGATGACCAACGAGAACCCAACAGAACCCAACTGAGACCCCAAAAAACGTCAAAAACACCCCAAACAAGAACGGCATCACCCCCAAAACTGGAAGAAAATACGCCAAAACCATAGATCCACCCCAAAACCACCCTAAACCTACCTGATGTTCTCCAAAACCCACAATCCACTCCTATTTAACATAATGACAAACAAGAACCCAACAAAACCTAATGGAGACCCCAAAACACGTAAAAAACACCCCAAAAAATATCGGCATCACCCCCAAAACTGGAAGAAAATACGCCAAAACCATAGATCCACCCCAAAGACACCCTAAACCTACCTGATGTTCTCCAAAACCCACAATTTACCCTTTTCCACTATGATAACCAACGAGAACCCAACAAAACCCAACGGAGACCCCAAAAAACGTCAAAAACACCCAAACAAGAACGGCATCACCACCAAAACTGGAAGAAAATCCCCCAAAACCATAGATCCACCCCAAAACCACCCTAAACCTACCTGATGTTCTCCAAAACCCACAATCCACACCTATTTAACATAATGACAAACAAGAACCCAACAAAACCTAATGGAGACACCAAAACACGTCAAAAACACCCCTAACAAGAAAAGGATCACCACCAAAACTGGAAGAAAATACACCAAAACCATAGATCCACCCCAAAACCACCCTAAACCTACCTGATCTTCTCCAAAACCCACAATTTACCCTTTTCCACCATGATGACCAACGAGAACCAAACAAAACCCAACGCAGACCCCAAAACACTTCAAATACACCCCAAAAAAGAACAGGATCACGCCAAAAAATAGAAGAAAACTCCAAATACCATAGATCCACCCCAAAGACACCCTAAACCTACCTGATGTTCTCC
>NW_028181453.1:0-35000 GCF_964211825.1 Aythya ferina
ACGTTTTTTGGGGTCTCTGTTGGGTTTCGTTGGGTTCTCGTTGGTCATCATGGTGGAAAAGTGTAAATTGTGGGTTTTGGAGAACATCAGGTAGGTTTAGCGTGGTTTTGGGGTGGATAAATGGTTTTGGGGGATTTTCTTCCAGTTTTGGGGGTGATGCCGATATTTTTTGGGGTGTTTTTGACGTGTTTTGGGGTCTCTCTTGGATTTATTTGCGTTCTCATTGGTCATCATGGTGGAAAAGGGTACATTGTGGGTTTTGGAGAACATCAGGTAGGTTTAGGGTGTCTTTGGGTTGGATCTATATTATTTGGGGTTTTCTTCTATTTTTTGGCATGAACCTGTTCTTTTTTGGGGTGTTTTTGATGTGTTTTGGGGTCTCCGTTGGGTTTTGTTGTGTTCTTGTTGGTCTTTATGTTAAATAGGAGTGGATTGTGGGTTTTGGAGAAGATCAGGTAGGTTTAGGGTGGTTTTGGGGTGAATCTATGGTTTTGGGGGATTTTCTTCCAGTTTTGGGGGTGATACCATTCTTGTTTGGGGTGTTTTTTAACGTTTTTTGGGGTCTCTGTTGGGTTTTGTTGGGTTCTCGTTGGTCATCATGGTGGAAAAATGGTAAATTGTGGGTTTTGGAGAACATCAGGTAGGTTTAGGGTGGTTTTGGGGTGGATCTATGGGTTTGGGGGATTTTCTTCCAGTTTTGGGGGTGATGCCGATATTTTTTGGGGTGTTTTTGACGTGTTTTGGGCTCTCCGTTGTGTTTCATTGGTTTTTCCATGGTCATTTTGTTGGAAAAGTTTAAATTGTGGGTTTTGGAGAACATGAGGTATGTTTAGGGTGGTTTTGGGGTGGATCTATGGGTTTGGGAGATTTTTTTCCAGTTTTGGGGGTGATGCCATTCTTGTTTGGGGTGTTTTTTAAGGTTTTTGGCGTCTCTGTTTGGTTTTGTTGGGTTCTCGTTGGTCATCATGGTGGAAAAGTGTAAATTGTGGGTTTTGGAGAAGATCAGGTAGGTTTAGGGTTGTTTTGGCGTGGATATATGTTATTCAGTTTTTTTTTTTTTGTTTTGGCGTTGGGGGGGGACGATCCTGGACTTTTTGTGTTGTTTTTGACGTGTTTTGGGGTCTCCGTTTTGTTTCATTGGGTTTTCCATGGTCATCGTGTTGTAAAAGGGTAAATTGTGGGTTTTGGAGAACTTCAGGTAGGTTTAGGGGGAGTTTTCACGTGGATTCATGGTATTTGGGGTTTTCTTCTTTTTGGGGGAGTGATCCTCTCCTTTCTTCGGGTGATTTTGAAGTGTTTTGGGGTTTCCGTTGCGTTTTGTTGAGTTCCTAATGTGTTTTATGTTGGTTGGGAGTGTGCTTTGGGATTAGGAGAACATCAGGTAGGTTTAGGGTGTCTTTGGGGTGGATCTATGGTATTTGGGGTTTTCTTCTATTTTTTGGCGTGATCCTGTTCTTTTTTTTTGGGTGTATTTGACGTGTTTTGGGGTCTCCGTTGGGTTTTGTTGTGTTCCTGTTGGTCTTTATGTTAAATAGGTGTGGATTGTGGGTTTTGGAGAACTTCAGGTAGGTTTAGGGTGGTTTTGGGGTGGATCTATGGTTTTGGGGGATTTTCTTTCAGTTTTGGGGGTGATGCCGTTCTTGTTTGTGGTGTTTTTGACGTTTTTTGGGGTCTCTGTTGGGTTTCGTTGGGTTCTCGTTGGTCATCATGGTGGAAAAGTGTAAATTGTGGGTTTTGGAGAACATCAGGTAGGTTTAGCGTGGTTTTGGGGTGGATCTATGGTTTTGGCGTATTTTCTTCCAGTTTTGGGGGTGATGCCGATATTTTTTGGGGTGTTTTTGACGTGTTTTGGGGTCTCTCTTGGATTTATTTGCGTTCTCATTGGTCATCATGGTGGAAAAGGGTACATTGTGGGTTTTGGAGAACATCAGGTAGGTTTAGGGTGTCTTTGGGTTGGATCTATATTATTTGGGGTTTTCTTCTATTTTTTTGGCATGAACCTGTTCTTTTTTGGGGTGTTTTTGATGTGTTTTGGGGTCTCCGTTGGGTTTTGTTGGGTTCTTGTTGGTCTTTATGTTAAATAGGAGTGGATTGTGGGTTTTGGAGAAGATCAGGTAGGTTTAGGGTGGTTTTGGGGTGGATCTATGGTTTTGGGGGATTTTCTTCCAGTTTTGGGGGTGATACCATTCTTGTTTGGGGTGTTTTTTAACGTTTTTTGGGGTCTCTGTTGGGTTTTGTTGGGTTCTCGTTGGTCATCATGGTGGAAAAATGGTAAATTGTGGGTTTTGGAGAACATCAGGTAGGTTTAGGGTGGTTTTGGGGTGGATCTATGGGTTTGGGGGATTTTCTTCCAGTTTTGGGGGTGATGCCGATATTTTTTGGGGTGTTTTTGACGTGTTTTGGGCTCTCCGTTGTGTTTCATTGGTTTTTCCATGGTCATTTTGTTGGAAAAGTTTAAATTGTGGGTTTTGGAGAACATGAGGTATGTTTAGGGTGGTTTTGGGGTGGATCTATGGGTTTGGGAGATTTTCTTCCAGTTTTGGGGGTGATGCCATTCTTGTTTGGGGTGTTTTTTAAGGTTTTTGGCGTCTCTGTTTGGTTTTGTTGGGTTCTCGTTGGTCATCATGGTGGAAAAGTGTAAATTGTGGGTTTTGGAGAAGATCAGGTAGGTTTAGGGTTGTTTTGGCGTGGATATATGTTATTCAGTTTTTTTTTTTTTTGTTTTGGCGTTGGGGGGGGACGATCCTGGACTTTTTGTGTTGTTTTTGACGTGTTTTGGGGTCTCCGTTTTGTTTCATTGGGTTTTCCATGGTCATCGTTTTGTAAAAGGGTAAATTGTGGGTTTTGGAGAACTTCAGGTAGGTTTAGGGGGAGTTTTCACGTGGAATCATGGTATTTGGGGTTTTCTTCTTTTTGGGGGAGTGATCCTCTCCTTTCTTCGGGTGATTTTGAAGTGTTTTGGGGTTTCCGTTGCGTTTTGTTGAGTTCCTAATGTGTTTTATGTTGGTTGGGAGTGTGCTTTGGGATTAGGAGAACATCAGGTAGGTTTAGGGTGTCTTTGGGGTGGATCTATGGTATTTGGGGTTTTCTTCTATTTTTTGGCGTGATCCTGTTCTTTTTTTGGGGGTGTATTTGACGTGTTTTGGGGTCTCCGTTGGGTTTTGTTGTGTTCCTGTTGGTCTTTATGTTAAATAGGTGTGGATTGTGGGTTTTGGAGAACTTCAGGTAGGTTTAGGGTGGTTTTGGGGTGGATCTATGGTTTTGGGGGATTTTCTTTCAGTTTTGGGGGTGATGCCGTTCTTGTTTGTGGTGTTTTTGACGTTTTTTGGGGTCTCTGTTGGGTTTCGTTGGGTTCTCGTTGGTCATCATGGTGGAAAAGTGTAAATTGTGGGTTTTGGAGAACATCAGGTAGGTTTAGCGTGGTTTTGGGTTGGATCTATGGTTTTGGCGTATTTTCTTCCAGTTTTGGGGGCGATGCCGATATTTTTTGGGGTGTTTTTGACGTGTTTTGGGGTCTCTCTTGGATTTATTTGCGTTCTCATTGGTCATCATGGTGGAAAAGGGTACATTGTGGGTTTTGGAGAACATGAGGTAGGTTTAGGGTGTCTTTGGGTTGGATCTATGTTATTTGGGGTTTTCTTCTATTTTTTGGCATGAACCTGTTCTTTTTTTGGGGTGTTTTTGATGTGTTTTGGGGTCTCCGTTGGGTTTTGTTGTGTTCTTGTTGGTCATTATGTTAAATAGGAGTGGATTGTGGGTTTTGGAGAAGATCAGGTAGGTTTAGGGTGGTTTTGGGGTGGATCTATGGTTTTGGGGGATTTTCTTCCAGATTTGGGGGTGATGCCGATATTTTTTGGGGTGTTTTTGATGTGTTTTGGGGTCTCTGTTGGGTTTTGTTGGGTTCTCGTTGGTCATCATGGTGGAAAAGGGTAAATTGTGGGTTTTGGAGAAGATCAGGTAGGTTTAGGGTGGTTTTGGGGTGGATCTATGGTTTTGGGGGATTTTCTTCCAGTTTTGGGGGTGATGCCATTCTTTTTTGGGGTGTTTTTTAACGTTTTTTGGGGTCTCTGTTGGGTTTTGTTGTGTTCTCGTTGGTCATCATGGTGGAAAAGTTTAAATTGTGGGTTTTGTAGAACATCAGGTAGGTTTAGGGTGTCTTTGGGGTGGATCTATGGTATTTGGGGTTTTCTTCTATTTTTTGGCATGAACCTGTTCTTTTTTGGGGTGTTTTTGATGTGTTTTAGGGTCTCCGTTGGGTTTTGTTGTGTTCTTGTTGGTCTTTATGTTAAATAGGAGTGGATTGTGGGTTTTGGAGAAGATCAGGTAGGTTTAGGGTGGTTTTGGGGTGGATCTATGGTTTTGGGGATTTTCTTCCAGTTTTGGGGGTGATGCCATTCTTGTTTGGGGTGTTTTTTAAGGTTTTTGGGGTCTCTGTTTGGTTTTGTTGGGTTCTCGTTGGTCATCATGGTGGAAAAGTGTAAATTGTGGGTTTTGGAGAACTTCAGGTTGGTTTAGGGTGGTTTTGGGGTGGATCTATGGTTTTGGCGTATTTTCTTTCAGTTTTGGGGGTGATGCCGTTCTTGTTTGGGGTGTGTTTGACGTTTTTTGGGGTCTCTGTTGGGTTTCGTTGGGTTCTCGTTGGTCATCATGGTGGAAAAGTGTAAATTGTGGGTTTTGGAGAACATCAGGTAGGTTTAGCGTGGTTTTGGGGTGGATAAATGGTTTTGGGGGATTTTCTTCCAGTTTTGGGGGTGATGCCGATATTTTTTGGGGTGTTTTTGACGTGTTTTGGGGTCTCTCTTGGATTTATTTGCGTTCTCATTGGTCATCATGGTGGAAAAGGGTACATTGTGGGTTTTGGAGAACATCAGGTAGGTTTAGGGTGTCTTTGGGTTGGATCTATATTATTTGGGGTTTTCTTCTATTTTTTGGCATGAACCTGTTCTTTTTTGGGGTGTTTTTGATGTGTTTTGGGGTCTCCGTTGGGTTTTGTTGTGTTCTTGTTGGTCTTTATGTTAAATAGGAGTGGATTGTGGGTTTTGGAGAAGATCAGGTAGGTTTAGGGTGGTTTTGGGGTGGATCTATGGTTTTGGGGGATTTTCTTCCAGTTTTGGGGGTGATACCATTCCTGTTTGGGGTGTTTTTTAACGTTTTTTGGGGTCTCTGTTGGGTTTTGTTGGGTTCTCGTTGGTCATCATGGTGGAAAAATGGTAAATTGTGGGTTTTGGAGAACATCAGGTAGGTTTAGGGTGGTTTTGGGGTGGATCTATGGGTTTGGGGGATTTTCTTCCAGTTTTGGGGGTGATGCCGATATTTTTTGGGGTGTTTTTGACGTGTTTTGGGCTCTCCGTTGTGTTTCATTGGGTTTTCCATGGTCATTTTGTTGGAAAAGTTTAAATTGTGGGTTTTGGAGAACATCAGGTAGGTTTAGGGTGGTTTTGGGGTGGATCTATGGGTTTGGGAGATTTTTTTCCAGTTTTGGGGGTGATGCCATTCTTGTTTGGGGTGTTTTTTAAGGTTTTTGGGGTCTCTGTTTGGTTTTGTTGGGTTCTCGTTGGTCATCATGGTGGAAAAGGTTAAATTGTGGGTTTTGGAGAACATCAGGTAGGTTTAGGGTGTCTTTGGGTTGGATCTATGGTATTTGGGGTTTTCTTCTATTTTTTGGCATGAACCTGTTCTTTTTTGGGGTGTTTTTGATGTGTTTTGGGGTCTCCGTTGGGTTTTGTTGTGTTCTTGTTGGTCTTTATGTTAAATAGGAGTAGATTGTGGGTTTTGGAGAAGATCAGGTAGGTTTAGGGTGGTTTTGGGGTGAATCTATGGTTTTGGCGTATTTTCTTCCAGTTTTGGGGGTGATGCCGATATTTTTTGGGGTGTTTTTGACGTGTTTTGGGGTCTCTGTTGGGTTTATTTGCGTTCTCATTGGTCATCATGGTTGAAAAGGGTACATTGTGGGTTTTGGAGAACATCAGGTAGGTTTAGGGTGTCTTTGGGTTGGATCTATGTTATTTGGGGTTTTCTTCTATTTTTTGGCATGAACCTGTTCTTTTTTGGGGTGTTTTTGACGTGTTTTGGGGTCTCCGTTGGGTTTTGTTGTGTTCTTGTTGGTCATTATGTTAAATAGGAGTGGATTGTGGGTTTTGGAGAAGATCAGGTAGGTTTAGGGTGGTTTTGGGGTGGATCTATGGTTTTGGGGGATTTTCTTCCAGATTTGGGGTTGATGCCGATATTTTTTGGGGTGTTTTTGACGTTTTTTGGGGTCTCTGTTTTGTTTTGTTGGGTTCTCGTTGGTCATCATGGTGGAAAAGGTTAAATTGTGGGTTTTGTAGAACATCAGGTAGGTTTAGGGTGTCTTTGGGGTGGATCTATGGTATTTGGGGTTTTCTTCTATTTTTTGGCATGAACCTGTTCTTTTTTGGGGTGTTTTTGATGTGTTTTAGGGTCTCCGTTGGGTTTTGTTGTGTTCTTGTTGGTCTTTATGTTAAATAGGAGTGGATTGTGGGTTTTGGAGAAGATCAGGTAGGTTTAGGGTGGTTTTGGGGTGGATCTATGGTTTTGGGGGATTTTCTTCCAGTTTTGGGGTGATGCCATTCTTGTTTGGGGTGTTTTTTAAGGTTTTTGGGGTCTCTGTTTGGTTTTGTTGGGTTCTCGTTGGTCATCATGGTGGAAAAGTGTAAATTGTGGGTTTTGGAGAACTTCAGGTTGGTTTAGGGTGGTTTTGGGGTGGATCTATGGTTTTGGCGTATTTTCTTTCAGTTTTGGGGGTGATGCCGTTCTTGTTTGGGGTGTTTTTGACGTTTTTTGGGGTCTCTGTTGGGTTTCGTTGGGTTCTCGTTGGTCATCATGGTTGAAAAGTGTAAATTGTGGGTTTTGGAGAACATCAGGTAGGTTTAGGGTGGTTTTGTGGTGAATCTATGGTTTTGGCGTATTTTCTTCCAGTTTTGGGGGTGATGCCGATATTTTTTGGGGTGTTTTTGACGTGTTTTGGGGTCTCTGTTGGGTTTATTTGCGTTCTCATTGGTCATCATGGTTGAAAAGGGTACATTGTGGGTTTTGGAGAACATCAGGTAGGTTTAGGGTGTCTTTGGGTTGGATCTATGTTATTTGGGGTTTTCTTCTATTTTTTGGCATGAACCTGTTCTTTTTTGGGGTGTTTTTGACGTGTTTTGGGGTCTCCGTTGGGTTTTGTTGTGTTCTTGTTGGTCATTATGTTAAATAGGAGTGGATTGTGGGTTTTGGAGAAGATCAGGTAGGTTTAGGGTGGTTTTGGGGTGGATCTATGGTTTTGGGGGATTTTCTTCCAGATTTGGGGGTGATGCCGATATTTTTTGGGGTGTTTTTGACGTTTTTAGGGGTCTCTGTTGGGTTTTGTTTTGTTCTCGTTGGTCATCATGGTGGAAAAGTTTAAATTTAGGGTTTTGTAGAACATCAGGTAGGTTTAGGGTGTCTTTGGGGTGGATCTATGGTATTTGGGGTTTTCTTCTATTTTTTGGCATGAACCTGTTCTTTTTTGGGGTGTTTTTGATGTGTTTTAGGGTCTCCGTTGGGTTTTGTTGTGTTCTTGTTGGTCTTTATGTTAAATAGGAGTGGATTGTGGGTTTTGGAGAAGATCAGGTTTTTAGGGTGGTTTTGGGGTGGATCTATGGTTTTGGGGGATTTTCTTCCAGTTTTGGGGGTGATGCCATTCTTGTTTGGGGTGTTTTTTAAGGTTTTTGGGGTCTCTGTTTGGTTTTGTTGGGTTCTCGTTGGTCATCATGGTGGAAAAGTGTAAATTGTGGGTTTTGGAGAACTTCAGGTTGGTTTAGGGTGGTTTTGGGGTGGATCTATGGTTTTGGCGTATTTTCTTTCAGTTTTGGGGGTGATGCCGTTCTTGTTTGGGGTGTGTTTGACGTTTTTTGGGGTCTCTGTTGGGTTTCGTTGGGTTCTCGTTGGTCATCATGGTGGAAAAGTGTAAATTGTGGGTTTTGGAGAACATCAGGTAGGTTTAGCGTGGTTTTGGGGTGGATAAATGGTTTTGGGGGATTTTCTTCCAGTTTTGGGGGTGATGCCGATATTTTTTGGGGTGTTTTTGACGTGTTTTGGGGTCTCTCTTGGATTTATTTGCGTTCTCATTGGTCATCATGGTGGAAAAGGGTACATTGTGGGTTTTGGAGAACATCAGGTAGGTTTAGGGTGTCTTTGGGTTGGATCTATATTATTTGGGGTTTTCTTCTATTTTTTGGCATGAACCTGTTCTTTTTTGGGGTGTTTTTGATGTGTTTTGGGGTCTCCGTTGGGTTTTGTTGTGTTCTTGTTGGTCTTTATGTTAAATAGGAGTGGATTGTGGGTTTTGGAGAAGATCAGGTAGGTTTAGGGTGGTTTTGGGGTGGATCTATGGTTTTGGGGGATTTTCTTCCAGTTTTGGGGGTGATACCATTCTTGTTTGGGGTGTTTTTTAACGTTTTTTGGGGTCTCTGTTGGGTTTTGTTGGGTTCTCGTTGGTCATCATGGTGGAAAAATGGTAAATTGTGGGTTTTGGAGAACATCAGGTAGGTTTAGGGTGGTTTTGGGGTGGATCTATGGGTTTGGGGGATTTTCTTCCAGTTTTGGGGGTGATGCCGATATTTTTTGGGGTGTTTTTGACGTGTTTTGGGCTCTCCGTTGTGTTTCATTGGTTTTTCCATGGTCATTTTGTTGGAAAAGTTTAAATTGTGGGTTTTGGAGAACATGAGGTATGTTTAGGGTGGTTTTGGGGTGGATCTATGGGTTTGGGAGATTTTCTTCCAGTTTTGGGGGTGATGCCATTCTTGTTTGGGGTGTTTTTTAAGGTTTTTGGCGTCTCTGTTTGGTTTTGTTGGGTTCTCGTTGGTCATCATGGTGGAAAAGTGTAAATTGTGGGTTTTGGAGAAGATCAGGTAGGTTTAGGGTTGTTTTGGCGTGGATATATGTTATTCAGTTTTTTTTTTTTTGTTTTGGCGTTGGGGGGGGACGATCCTGGACTTTTTGTGTTGTTTTTGACGTGTTTTGGGGTCTCCGTTTTGTTTCATTGGGTTTTCCATGGTCATCGTTTTGTAAAAGGGTAAATTGTGGGTTTTGGAGAACTTCAGGTAGGTTTAGGGGGAGTTTTCACGTGGAATCATGGTATTTGGGGTTTTCTTCTTTTTTGGGGAGTGATCCTCTCCTTTCTTCGGGTGATTTTGAAGTGTTTTGGGGTTTCCGTTGCGTTTTGTTGAGTTCCTAATGTGTTTTATGTTGGTTGGGAGTGTGCTTTGGGATTAGGAGAACATCAGGTAGGTTTAGGGTGTCTTTGGGGTGGATCTATGGTATTTGGGGTTTTCTTCTATTTTTTGGCGTGATCCTGTTCTTTTTTTGGGGGTGTATTTGACGTGTTTTGGGGTCTCCGTTGGGTTTTGTTGTGTTCCTGTTGGTCTTTATGTTAAATAGGTGTGGATTGTGGGTTTTGGAGAACTTCAGGTAGGTTTAGGGTGGTTTTGGGGTGGATCTATGGTTTTGGCGTATTTTCTTTCAGTTTTGGGGGTGATGCCGTTCTTGTTTGTGGTGTTTTTGACGTTTTTTGGGGTCTCTGTTGGGTTTCGTTGGGTTCTCGTTGGTCATCATGGTGGAAAAGTGTAAATTGTGGGTTTTGGAGAACATCAGGTAGGTTTAGCGTGGTTTTGGGGTGGATCTATGGTTTTGGCGTATTTTCTTCCAGTTTTGGGGGTGATGCCGATATTTTTTGGGGTATTTTTGATGTGTTTTGGGGTCTCTCTTGGATTTATTTGCGTTCTCATTGGTCATCATGGTGGAAAAGGGTACATTGTGGGTTTTGGAGAACATGAGGTAGGTTTAGGGTGTCTTTGGGTTGGATCTATGTTATTTGGGGTTTTCTTCTATTTTTTGGCATGAACCTGTTCTTTTTTGGGGTGTTTTTGATGTGTTTTGGGGTCTCCGTTGGGTTTTGTTGTGTTCTTGTTGGTCTTTATGTTAAATAGGAGTGGATTGTGGGTTTTGGAGAAGATCAGGTAGGTTTAGGGTGGTTTTGGGGTGGATCTATGGTTTTGGGGGATTTTCTTCCAGATTTGGGGGTGATGCCGATATTTTTTGGGGTGTTTTTGATGTGTTTTGGGGTCTCTGTTGGGTTTTGTTGGGTTCTCGTTGGTCATCATGGTGGAAAAGGGTAAATTGTGGGTTTTGGAGAAGATCAGGTAGGTTTAGGTTGGTTTTGGGGTGGATCTATGGTTTTGGGGGATTTTCTTCCAGTTTTGGGGGTGATGCCATTCTTGTTTGGGGTGTTTTTTAAGGTTTTTGGGGTCTCTGTTTGGTTTTGTTGGGTTCTCGTTGGTCATCATGGTGGAAAAGGTTAAATTGTGGGTTTTGCAGAACATCAGGTAGGTTTAGGGTGTCTTTGGGGTGGATCTATGGTATTTGGGGTTTTCTTCTATTTTTTGGCATGAACCTGTTCTTTTTTGGGGTGTTTTTGATGTGTTTTGGGGTCTCCGTTGGGTTTTGTTGTGTTCTTGTTGGTCTTTATGTTAAATAGGAGTGGATTGTGGGTTTTGGAGAAGATCAGGTAGGTTTAGGGTGGTTTTGGGGTGGATCTATGGTTTTGGGGGATTTTCTTCCAGTTTTGGGGGTGATGCCATTCTTGTTTGGGGTGTTTTTTAACGTTTTTTGGGGTCTCTGTTGGGTTTTGTTGTGTTCTCGTTGGTCATCATGGTGGAAAAGTTTAAATTGTGGGTTTTGTAGAACATCAGGTAGGTTTAGGGTGTCTTTGGGGTGGATCTATGGTATTTGGGGTTTTCTTCTATTTTTTGGCATGAACCTGTTCTTTTTTGGGGTGTTTTTGATGTGTTTTAGGGTCTCCGTTGGGTTTTGTTGTGTTCTTGTTGGTCTTTATGTTAAATAGGAGTGGATTGTGGGTTTTGGAGAAGATCAGGTAGGTTTAGGGTGGTTTTGGGGTGGATCTATGGTTTTGGGGGATTTTCTTCCAGTTTTGGGGGTGATGCCATTCTTGTTTGGGGTGTTTTTTAAGGTTTTTGGGGTCTCTGTTTGGTTTTGTTGGGTTCTCGTTGGTCATCATGGTGGAAAAGTGTAAATTGTGGGTTTTGGAGAATTTCAGGTTGGTTTAGGGTGGTTTTGGGGTGGATCTATGGTTTTGGCGTATTTTCTTTCAGTTTTGGGGGTGATGCCGTTCTTGTTTGGGGTGTGTTTGACGTTTTTTGGGGTCTCTGTTGGGTTTCGTTGGGTTCTCGTTGGTCATCATGGTGGAAAAGTGTAAATTGTGGGTTTTGGAGAACATCAGGTAGGTTTAGCGTGGTTTTGGGGTGGATAAATGGTTTTGGGGGATTTTCTTCCAGTTTTGGGGGTGATGCCGATATTTTTTGGGGTGTTTTTGACGTGTTTTGGGGTCTCTCTTGGATTTATTTGCGTTCTCATTGGTCATCATGGTGGAAAAGGGTACATTGTGGGTTTTGGAGAACATCAGGTAGGTTTAGGGTGTCTTTGGGTTGGATCTATATTATTTGGGGTTTTCTTCTATTTTTTGGCATGAACCTGTTCTTTTTTGGGGTGTTTTTGATGTGTTTTGGGGTCTCCGTTGGGTTTTGTTGTGTTCTTGTTGGTCTTTATGTTAAATAGGAGTGGATTGTGGGTTTTGGAGAAGATCAGGTAGGTTTAGGGTGGTTTTGGGGTGGATCTATGGTTTTGGGGGATTTTCTTCCAGTTTTGGGGGTGATGCCATTCTTGTTTGGGGTGTTTTTTAACGTTTTTTGGGGTCTCTGTTGGGTTTTGTTGGGTTCTCGTTGGTCATCATGGTGGAAAAATGGTAAATTGTGGGTTTTGGAGAACATCAGGTAGGTTTAGGGTGGTTTTGGGGTGGATCTATGGGTTTGGGGGATTTTCTTCCAGTTTTGGGGGTGATGCCGATATTTTTTGGGGTGTTTTTGACGTGTTTTGGGCTCTCCGTTGTGTTTCATTGGGTTTTCCATGGTCATTTTGTTGGAAAAGTTTAAATTGTGGGTTTTGGAGAACATCAGGTAGGTTTAGGGTGGTTTTGGGGTGGATCTATGGTTTTGGGGGATTTTCTTCCAGTTTTGGGGGTGATGCCATTCTTGTTTGGGGTGGTTTTTAAGGTTTTTGGGGTCTCTGTTTGGTTTTGTTGGGTTCTCGTTGGTCATCATGGTGGAAAAGTGTAAATTGTGGGTTTTGGAGAACATCAGGTAGGTTTAGGGTGGTTTTTGGGTGGATCTATGGTATTCAGTTTTTTTTTTGTTGTTTTGGCGGGGGGGGGGGGGGGACGATTCTGGACTTTTTGTGTTGTTTTTGACGTGTTTTGGGGTCTCCGTTGTGTTTCATTGGGTTTTCCATGGTCATCGTGTTGTAAAAGGCTAAATTGTGGGTTTTGGAGAACTTCAGGTAGGTTTAGGGGGAGTTTTCACGTGGATTCATGGTATTTGGGGTTTTCTTCTTTTTGGGGGAGTGATCCTCTCCTTTCTTCGGGTGATTTTGAAGTGTTTTGGGGTTTCCTTTGCGTTTTGTTGAGTTCCTAATGTGTTTTATGGTGGTTGGGAGTGTGCTTTGGGATTAGGAGAACATCAGGTAGGTTTAGGGTGTCTTTGGGGTGGATCTATGGTATTTGGGATTTTCTTCTATTTTTTGGCGTGATCCTGTTCTTTTTTTTTGGGTGTTATGGACGTGTTTTGGGGTCTCCGTTGGGTTTTGTTGGGTTCTCGTTGGTCATCATGTTGGAAAAGGGTAAATTGTGGGTTTTGGAGAAGATCAGGTAGGTTTAGGGTGGTTTTGGGGTGGATCTATGGTTTTGGCGTACTTTCTTCCAGTTTTGGGGGTGATGCCGATATTTTTTGGGGTGTTTTTGACGTGTTTTGTGGTCTCCATTAGGTTTTGTTGTGTTCTTGTTGGTCATTATGTTAAATAGGTGTGGATTGTGGGTTTTGGAGAACATCAGGTAGGTTTAGGGTGGTTTTGGGGTGGATCTATGGTTTTGGTGTATTTTCTTCCAGTTTTGGGTGTGATGCCATTCTTGTTTGGGGTGTTTTTTAAGGTTTTTGGGGTCTCTGTTGGGTTTTGTTGGGTTCTCGTTGGTCATCATGGTGGAAAAGGGTATATTGTGGGTTTTGGAGAAGATCAGGTAGGTTTAGGGTGGTTTTGGGGTGGATCTATGGTTTTGGCGTATTTTCTTCCAGATTTGGGGGTGATGCCGGTATTTTTTGGGGTGTTTTTGACGTGTTTTGGGGTCTCTGTTGGGTTTATTTGCGTTCTCATTGGTCATCATGGTGGAAAAGTGTACATTGTGGGTTTTGGAGAACATCAGGTAGGTTTAGGGTGGTTTTGGGGTGGATCTATGGTTTTGGTGTATTTTCTTCCAGTTTTGGGTGTGATGCCATTCTTGTTTGGGGTGTTTTTTAAGGTTTTTGGGGTCTCTGTTGGGTTTTGTTGGGTTCTCGTTGGTCATCATGGTGGAAAAGGGTATATTGTGGGTTTTGGAGAAGATCAGGTAGGTTTAGGGTGGTTTTGGGGTGGATCTATGGTTTTGGCGTATTTTCTTCCAGATTTGGGGGTGATGCCGGTATTTTTTGGGGTGTTTTTGACGTGTTTTGGGGTCTCTGTTGGGTTTATTTGCGTTCTCATTGGTCATCATGGTGGAAAAGTGTACATTGTGGGTTTTGGAGAACATCAGGTAGGTTTAGGGTGTCTTTGGGGTGGATCTATGGTATTTGGGGTTTTCTTCTATTTTTTGGCATGAACCTGTTCTTTTTTGGGGTGTTTTTGACGTGTTTTGGGGTCTCCGTTGGGTTTTGTTGTGTTCTTGTTGGTCATTATGTTAAATAGGAGTGGATTGTGGGTTTTGGAGAAGATCAGGTAGGTTTAGGGTGGTTTTGGGGTGGATCTATGGTTTTGGGGGATTTTCTTCCAGATTTGGGGGTGATGCCGATATTTTTTGGGGTGTTTTTGACGTGTTTTGGGCTCTCCGTTGTGTTTCATTGGGTTTTCCATTGTCATTTTGTTGGAAAAGTGTAAATTGTGGGTTTTGGAGAACATGAGGTAGGTTTAGGGTGGTTTTGGGGTGGATCTATGGGTTTGGGAGATTTTCTTCCAGTTTTGGGGGTGATGCCATTCTTGTTTGGGGTGTTTTTTAAGGTTTTTGGGGTCTCTGTTTTGTTTTGTTGGGTTCTCGTTGGTCATCATGGTGGAAAAGGGTAAATTGTGGGTTTTGGAGAAGATCAGGTAGGTTTAGGGTGGTTTTGGCGTGGATATATGGTATTCAGTTTTTTTTTTTTTTTTGGTGGGGCGGGGGGGGGGATGATCCTGGAGTTTTTGTGTTGTTTTTGACGTGTTTTGGGGTCTCCATTTTGTTTCATTGGGTTTTCCATGGTCATCGGTTTGTAAAAGGGTAAATTGTGGGTTTTGGAGAACTTCAGGTAGGTTTAGGGGGAGTTTTCACGTGGAATCATGGTATTTGGGGTTTTCTTCTTTTTGGGGGAGTGATCCTCTCCTTTCTTCGGGTGATTTTGAAGTGTTTTGGGGTTTCCGTTGCGTTTTGTTGAGTTCCTAATGTGTTTTATGGTGGTTGGGAGTGTGCTTTGGGATTAGGAGAACATCAGGTAGGTTTAGGGTGTCTTTGAGGTGGATCTATGGTATTTGGGGTTTTCTTCTATTTTTTGGCGTGATCCTGTTCTTTTTTTTTGGGTGTTATGGACGTGTTTTGGGGTCTCCGTTGGGTTTTGTTGTGTTCCTGTTGGTCTTCATGTTAAATAGGTGTGGATTGTGGGTTTTGGAGAACTTCAGGTAGGTTTAGGGTGGTTTTGGGGTGAATCTATGGTTTTGGGGGATCTTCTTTTAGTTTTGGGTGTGATGCCGTTCATGTTTGGGGTGTTTTTGACGTTTTTTAAGGTCTCTGTTGGGTTTTGTTGGGTTCTCATTGGTCATCATGGTGGAAAAGGGTAAATTGTGGGTTTTGGAGAACATCAGGTAGGTTTAGGGTGGTTTTGGGGTGGATCTATGGTTTTGGGGGATTTTCTTCCAGTTTTGGGTGTGATGCCGTTCTTGTTTGGGGTGTTTTTGACGTTTTATGGGTCTCCGTTGGGTTTTGTTGGGTTCTCGTTGGTCATCATGGTGGAAAAGTGTAAATTGTGGGTTTTGGAGAACTTCAGGTAGGTTTAGGGTGGTTTTGGGGTGGATCTATGGTTTTGGCGTATTTTCTTCCAGAGTTGGGGGTGATGCCGATATTTTTTGGGGTGTTTTTGACGTGTTTTCGGGTCTCCATTAGGTTTTGTTGGGTTCTTGTTGGTCATTATGTTACATAGGTGTGGATTGTGGGTTTTGGAGAACATCAGGTAGGTTTAGGGTGGTTTTGGGTTTGATCTATTGTTTTGTCGGATTTTCTTCCTGTTTTGGGGGTGATGCCATTCTTCTTTGGGGTGTTTTTGACGTTTTTTGGGGTCTCTGTTGGGTTTTGTTGGGATCTCGTTGGTCATCGTTTTTGAAAAGGGTAAATTGTGGGTTTTGGAGAACTTCAGGTAGGTTTAGGGGGAGTTTTCACGTGGATTCATGGTTTTTGGGATTTTCTTCTTTTTGGGGGAGTGATCCTCTCCTTTCTTCGGGTGATTTTGAAGTGTTTTGGGGTTTCCTTTGCGTTTCGTTGAGTTCCTAATGTGTTTTATGGTGGTTGGGAGTGTGCTTTGGGATTAGGAGAACATCAGGTAGGTTTAGGGTGTCTTTGGGGTGGATCTATGGTATTTGGGGTTTTCTTCTATTTTTTGGCGTGATCCTGTTCTTTTTTTTGGGGTGTATTTGACGTGTTTTGGGGTCTCCGTTGGGTTTTGTTGTGTTCCTGTTGGTCTTTATGTTAAATAGGTGTGGATTGTGGGTTTTGGAGAACTTCAGGTAGGTGTAGGGTGGTTTTGGGGTGGATCTATGGTTTTGGGGGATTTTCTTTCAGTTTTGGGGGTGATGCCATTCTTGTTTGGGGTGTTTTTGACGTTTTTTGGGGTCTCTGTTGGGTTTCGTTGGGTTCTCGTTGGTCATCATGGTGGAAAAGGGTAAATTGTGGGTTTTGGAGAACATCAGGTAGGTTTAGGGTGTCTTTGGGGTGGATCTATGGTATTTGGGGTTTTCTTCTATTTTTTGGCATGAACCTGTTCTTTTTTTTTGGGTGTATTTGACGTGTTTTGGCGTCTCCGTTGTGTTTTGTTGTGTTCCTGTTGGTCTTTATGTTAAATAGGTATGGATTGTGGGTTTTGTAGAACTTCAGGTAGGTTTAGGGTGGTTTTGGGGTTGATCTATGGTTTTGGGGGATTTTCTTCCAGTTTTGGGGGTGATGCCGATATTTTTTGGGGTGTTTTTGACGTGTTTTGTGGTCTCCATTAGGTTTTGTTGTGTTCTTGTTGGTCATTATGTTAAATAGGTGTGGATTGTGGGTTTTGGAGAACATCAGGTAGGTTTAGGGTGGTTTTGGGGTGGATCTATGGTTTTGGGGGATTTTCTTCCAGTTTTGGGTGTGATGCCATTCTTGTTTCGGGTGTTTTTTAAGTTTTTTGGGGTCTCTGTTTGGTTTTGTTGGGTTCTCATTGGTCATCATGGTGGAAAAGGGTAAATTGTGGGTTTTGGAGAACATCAGGTAAGTTTAGGGTGGTTTTGGGGTGGATATATGGTATTCAGGTTTTTTTTTTTGTTTTTTTTTTTGGGCGGGGGGGGGATGATCCTATACTTTTTGTGTTTGTTTTGACGTGTTTTGGGGTCTCCATTAGGTTTTGTTAGGTTCTTGTTGGTCATTATGTTAAATAGGAGTGGATTGTGGGTTTTGGAGAACATCAGGTAGGTTTAGGGGTACTTTTGGGGTCGAACTATGGCTTTTTGGGTTTTCTTTCATTTTGGGGAATGATCCTGTTATTTTTGGGGTGTTTTTGACGTTTTTTGGGGTCTCTGTTGGGTTTTGTTTGGTTCTCGTTGGTCATCATGGTGGAAAAGGGTAAATTGTGGGTTTTGGAGAACATCAGTTTGGTTTAGGGTGGTTTTGGGGTGGATCTATGGTTTTGGCGTATTTTCTTCCAGTTTTGGGGGTGATGCCGATATTATTGGTGGTTTTTTTGACGTTTTTTGGGGTCTCTGTTGGGTTTAGTTGGGTTCTTGTTTGTCATTATGTTAAATAGGAGTCGATTGTGGGTTTTGGAGAAGATCAGGTAGGTTTAGGGTGGTTTTGGGGTGGATCTATGGTTTTGGGGGATTTTCTTCCAGTTTTGGGGGTGATGCCGATATTTTTTGGGGTGTTTTTGACGTGTTTTGGGCTCTCCGTTGTTTTTCATTGGGTTTTCCATGGTCATTTTGTTGGAAAAGTTTAAATTGTGGGTTTTGGAGAACATGAGGTATGTTTAGGGTGGTTTTGGGGTGGATCTATGGGTTTGGGAGATTTTTTTCCAGTTTTGGGGGTGATGCCATTCTTGTTTGGGGTGTTTTTTAAGGTTTTTGGCGTCTCTGTTTGGTTTTGTTGGGTTCTCGTTGGTCATCATGGTGGAAAAGTGTAAATTGTGGGTTTTGGAGAAGATCAGGTAGGTTTAGGGTTGTTTTGGCGTGGATATATGTTATTCAGTTTTTTTTTTTTTGTTTTGGCGGGGGGGGGGGGGGGACGATCCTGGACTTTTTGTGTTGTTTTTGACGTGTTTTGGGGTCTCCGTTTTGTTTCATTGGGTTTTCCATGGTCATCGTTTTGTAAAAGGGTAAATTGTGGGTTTTGGAGAACTTCAGGTAGGTTTAGGGGGAGTTTTCACGTGGAATCATGGTATTTGGGGTTTTCTTCTTTTTTGGGGAGTGATCCTCTCCTTTCTTCGGCTGATTTTGAAGTGTTTTGGGGTTTCCGTTGCGTTTTGTTGAGTTCCTAATGTGTTTTATGGTGGTTGGGAGTGTGCTTTGGGATTAGGAGAACATCAGGTAGGTTTAGGGTGTCTTTGGGGTGGATCTATGGTATTTGGGGTTTTCTTCTATTTTTTGGCGTGATCCTGTTCTTTTTTAGGGGGTGTATTTGACGTGTTTTGGGGTCTCCGTTGGGTTTTGTTGTGTTCCTGTTGGTCTTTATGTTAAATAGGTGTGGATTGTGGGTTTTGGAGAACTTCAGGTAGGTTTAGGGTGGTTTTGGGGTGGATCTATGGTTTTGGGGGATTTTCTTTCAGTTTTGGGGGTGATGCCGTTCTTGTTTGTGGTGTTTTTGACGTTTTTTGGGGTCTCTGTTGGGTTTCGTTGGGTTCTCGTTGGTCATCATGGTGGAAAAGTGTAAATTGTGGGTTTTGGAGAACATCAGGTAGGTTTAGCGTGGTTTTGGGGTGGATCTATGGTTTTGGCGTATTTTCTTCCAGTTTTGGGGGTGATGCCGATATTTTTTGGGGTATTTTTGACGTGTTTTGGGGTCTCTCTTGGATTTATTTGCGTTCTCATTGGTCATCATGGTGGAAAAGGGTACATTGTGGGTTTTGGAGAAGATCAGGTAGGTTTAGGGTGTCTTTGGGTTGGATCTATGTTATTTGGGGTTTTCTTCTATTTTTTGGCATGAACCTGTTCTTTTTTGGGGTGTTTTTGATGTGTTTTGGGGTCTCCGTTGGGTTTTGTTGTGTTCTTGTTGGTCATTATGTTAAATAGGAGTGGATTGTGGGTTTTGGAGAAGATCAGGTAGGTTTAGGGTGGTTTTGGGGTGGATCTATGGTTTTGGGGGATTTTCTTCCAGATTTGGGGGTGATGCCGATATTTTTTGGGGTGTTTTTGACGTTTTTTGGGGTCTCTGTTTTGTTTTGTTGGGTTCTCGTTGGTCATCATGGTGGAAAAGGGTAAATTGTGGGTTTTGGAGAAGATCAGGTAGGTTTAGGGTGGTTTTGGGGTGGATCTATGGTTTTGGGGGATTTTCTTCCAGTTTTGGGGGTGATGCCATTCTTGTTTGGGGTGTTTTTTAAGGTTTTTGGGGTCTCTGTTTGGTTTTGTTGGGTTCTCGTTGGTCATCATGGTGGAAAAGGTTAAATTGTGGGTTTTGCAGAACATCAGGTAGGTTTAGGGTGTCTTTGGGGTGGATCTATGGTATTTGGGGTTTTCTTCTATTTTTTGGCATGAACCTGTTCTTTTTTGGGGTGTTTTTGATGTGTTTTGGGGTCTCCGTTGGGTTTTGTTGTGTTCTTGTTGGTCTTTATGTTAAATAGGAGTGGATTGTGGGTTTTGGAGAAGATCAGGTAGGTTTAGGGTGGTTTTGGGGTGGATCTATGGTTTTGGGGGATTTTCTTCCAGTTTTGGGGGTGATGCCATTCTTGTTTGGGGTGTTTTTTAACGTTTTTTGGGGTCTCTGTTGGGTTTTGTTGTGTTCTCGTTGGTCATCATGGTGGAAAAGTGTAAATTGTGGGTTTTGGAGAACATCAGGTAGGTTTAGGGTGGTTTTGGGGTGGATCTATGGTTTTGGGGGATTTTCTTCCAGTTTTGGGGGTGATGCCATTCTTGTTTGGGGTGGTTTTTAAGGTTTTTGGGGTCTCTGTTTGGTTTTGTTGGGTTCTCGTTGGTCATCATGGTGGAAAAGTGTAAATTGTGGGTTTTGGAGAACATCAGGTAGGTTTAGGGTGGTTTTTCGGTGGATCTATGGTATTCAGTTTTTTTTTTGTTGTTTTGGCGGGGGGGGGGGGGGACGATTCTGGACTTTTTGTGTTGTTTTTGACGTGTTTTGGGGTCTCCGTTGTGTTTCATTGGGTTTTCCATGGTCATCGTGTTGTAAAAGGGTAAATTGTGGGTTTTGGAGAACTTCAGGTAGGTTTAGGGGGAGTTTTCACGTGGATTCATGGTATTTGGGGTTTTCTTCTTTTTGGGGGAGTGATCCTCTCCTTTCTTCGGGTGATTTTGAAGTGTTTTGGGGTTTCCTTTGCGTTTTGTTGAGTTCCTAATGTGTTTTATGGTGGTTGGGAGTGTGCTTTGGGATTAGGAGAACATCAGGTAGGTTTAGGGTGTCTTTGGGGTGGATCTATGGTATTTGGGATTTTCTTCTATTTTTTGGCGTGATCCTGTTCTTTTTTTTTGGGTGTTATGGACGTGTTTTGGGGTCTCCGTTGGGTTTTGTTAGGTTCTCGTTGGTCATCATGGTGGAAAAGGGTAAATTGTGGGTTTTGGAGAAGATCAGGTAGGTTTAGGGTGGTTTTGGGGTGGATCTATGGTTTTGGCGTACTTTCTTCCAGTTTTGGGGGTGATGCCGATATTTTTTGGGGTGTTTTTGACGTGTTTTGTGGTCTCCATTAGGTTTTGTTGTGTTCTTGTTGGTCATTATGTTAAATAGGTGTGGATTGTGGGTTTTGGAGAACATCAGGTAGGTTTAGGGTGGTTTTGGGGTGGATCTATGGTTTTGGTGTATTTTCTTCCAGTTTTGGGTGTGATGCCATTCTTGTTTGGGGTGTTTTTTAAGGTTTTTGGGGTCTCTGTTGGGTTTTGTTGGGTTCTCGTTGGTCATCATGGTGGAAAAGGGTATATTGTGGGTTTTGGAGAAGATCAGGTAGGTTTAGGGTGGTTTTGGGGTGGATCTATGGTTTTGGCGTATTTTCTTCCAGATTTGGGGGTGATGCCGGTATTTTTTGGGGTGTTTTTGACGTGTTTTGGGGTCTCTGTTGGGTTTATTTGCGTTCTCATTGGTCATCATGGTGGAAAAGTGTACATTGTGGGTTTTGGAGAACATCAGGTAGGTTTAGGGTGTCTTTGGGGTGGATCTATGTTATTTGGGGTTTTCTTCTATTTTTTGGCATGAACCTGTTCTTTTTTGGGGTGTTTTTGACGTGTTTTGGGGTCTCCGTTGGGTTTTGTTGTGTTCTTGTTGGTCATTATGTTAAATAGGAGTGGATTGTGGGTTTTGGAGAAGATCAGGTAGGTTTAGGGTGGTTTTGGGGTGGATCTATGGTTTTGGGGGATTTTCTTCCAGATTTGGGGGTGATGCCGATATTTTTTGGGGTGTTTTTGACGTGTTTTGGGCTCTCCGTTGTGTTTCATTGGGTTTTCCATTGTCATTTTGTTGGAAAAGTGTAAATTGTGGGTTTTGGAGAACATGAGGTAGGTTTAGCGTGGTTTTGGGGTGGATCTATGGGTTTGGGAGATTTTCTTCCAGTTTTGGGGGTGATGCCATTCTTGTTTGGGGTGTTTTTTAAGGTTTTTGGGGTCTCTGTTTTGTTTTGTTGGGTTCTCGTTGGTCATCATGGTGGAAAAGTGTAAATTGTGGGTTTTGGAGAAGATCAGGTAGGTTTAGGGTGGTTTTGGCGTGGATATATGGTATTCAGTTTTTTTTTTTTTTTGGTGGGGCCGGGGGGGGGATGATCCTGGAGTTTTTGTGTTGTTTTTGACGTGTTTTGGGGTCTCCGTTGTGTTTCATTGGGTTTTCCATGGTCATCGTTTTGTAAAAGGGTAAATTGTGGGTTTTGGAGAACTTCAGGTAGGTTTAGGGGGAGTTTTCACGTGGAATCATGGTATTTGCGGTTTTCTTCTTTTTGGGGGAGTGATCCTCTCCTTTCTTCGGGTGATTTTGAAGTGTTTTGGGGTTTCCGTTGCGTTTTGTTGAGTTCCTAATGTGTTTTATGGTGGTTGGGAGTGTGCTTTGGGATTAGGAGAACATCAGGTAGGTTTAGGGTGTCTTTGAGGTGGATCTATGGTATTTGGGTTTTCTTCTATTTTTTGGCGTGATCCTGTTCTTTTTTTTTGGGTGTTATGGACGTGTTTTGGGGTCTCCGTTGGGTTTTGTTGTGTTCCTGTTGGTCTTCATGTTAAATAGGTGTGGATTGTGGGTTTTGGAGAACTTCAGGTAGGTTTAGGGTGGTTTTGGGGTGAATCTATGGTTTTGGGGGATCTTCTTTTAGTTTTGGGTGTGATGCCGTTCATGTTTGGGGTGTTTTTGACGTTTTTTAAGGTCTCTGTTGGGTTTTGTTGGGTTCTCATTGGTCATCATGGTGGAAAAGGGTAAATTGTGGGTTTTGGAGAACATCAGGTAGGTTTAGGGTGGTTTTGGGGTGGATCTATGGTTTTGGGGGATTTTCTTCCAGTTTTGGGTGTGATGCCGTTCTTGTTTGGGGTGTTTTTGACGTTTTATGGGTCTCCGTTGGGTTTTGTTGGGTTCTCGTTGGTCATCATGGTGGAAAAGTGTAAATTGTGGGTTTTGGAGAACTTCAGGTAGGTTTAGGGTGGTTTTGGGGTGGATCTATGGTTTTGGCGTATTTTCTTCCAGAGTTGGGGGTGATGCCGATATTTTTTGGGGTGTTTTTGACGTGTTTTCGGGTCTCCATTAGGTTTTGTTGGGTTCTTGTTGGTCATTATGTTACATAGGTGTGGATTGTGGGTTTTGGAGAACATCAGGTAGGTTTAGGGTGGTTTTGGGTTTGATCTATTGTTTTGTCGGATTTTCTTCCAGTTTTGGGGGTGATGCCATTCTTCTTTGGGGTGTTTTTGACGTTTTATGGGTCTCCGTTGGGTTTTGTTGGGATCTCGTTGGTCATCGTTTTTGAAAAGGGTAAATTGTGGGTTTTGGAGAACTTCAGGTAGGTTTAGGGGGAGTTTTCACGTGGATTCATGGTTTTTGGGATTTTCTTCTTTTTGGGGGAGTGATCCTCTCCTTTCTTCGGGTGATTTTGAAGTGTTTTGGGGTTTCCTTTGCGTTTCGTTGAGTTCCTAATGTGTTTTATGGTGGTTGGGAGTGTGCTTTGGGATTAGGAGAACATCAGGTAGGTTTAGGGTGTCTTTGGGGTGGATCTATGGTATTTGGGGTTTTCTTCTATTTTTTGGCGTGATCCTGTTCTTTTTTTTGGGGTGTATTTGACGTGTTTTGAGGTCTCCGTTGGGTTTTGTTGTGTTCCTGTTGGTCTTTATGTTAAATAGGTGTGGATTGTGGGTTTTGGAGAACTTCAGGTAGGTGTAGGGTGGTTTTGGGGTGGATCTATGGTTTTGGGGGATTTTCTTTCAGTTTTGGGGGTGATGCCATTCTTGTTTGGGGTGTTTTTGACGTTTTTTGGGGTCTCCGTTGGGTTTCGTTGGGTTCTCGTTGGTCATCATGGTGGAAAAGTGTAAATTGTGGGTTTTGGAGAACATCAGGTAGGTTTAGGGTGTCTTTGGGGTGGATCTATGGTATTTGGGGTTTTCTTCTATTTTTTGGCATGAACCTGTTCTTTTTTTTTGGGTGTATTTGACGTGTTTTGGCGTCTCCGTTGTGTTTTGTTGTGTTCCTGTTGGTCTTTATGTTAAATAGGTATGGATTGTGGGTTTTGTAGAACTTCAGGTAGGTTTAGGGTGGTTTTGGGGTTGATCTATGGTTTTGGGGGATTTTCTTCCAGTTTTGGGGGTGATGCCGATATTTTTTGGGGTGTTTTTGACGTGTTTTGTGGTCTCCATTAGGTTTTGTTGTGTTCTTGTTGGTCATTATGTTAAATAGGTGTGGATTGTGGGTTTTGGAGAACATCAGGTAGGTTTAGGGTGGTTTTGGGGTGGATCTATGGTTTTGGGGGATTTTCTTCCAGTTTTGGGTGTGATGCCATTCTTGTTTCGGGTGTTTTTTAAGTTTTTTGGGGTCTCTGTTTGGTTTTGTTGGGTTCTCATTGGTCATCATGGTGGAAAAGGGTAAATTGTGGGTTTTGGAGAACATCAGGTAGGTTTAGGGTGGTTTTGGGGTGGATATATGGTATTCAGGGTTTTTGTTTTGTTTTTTTTTTTGGGCGGGGGGGGGATGATCCTATACTTTTTGTGTTTGTTTTGACGTGTTTTGGGGTCTCCATTAGGTTTTGTTAGGTTCTTGTTGGTCATTATGTTAAATAGGAGTGGATTGTGGGTTTTGGAGAACATCAGGTAGGTTTAGTGGTACTTTTGGGGTCGAACTATGGCTTTTTGGGTTTTCTTTCATTTTGGGGAATGATCCTGTTATTTTTGGGGTGTTTTTGACGTTTTTTGGGGTCTCTGTTGGGTTTTGTTTGGTTCTCGTTGGTCATCATGGTGGAAAAGGGTAAATTGTGGGTTTTGGAGAACATCAGTTTGGTTTAGGGTGGTTTTGGGGTGGATCTATGGTTTTGGCGTATTTTCTTCCAGTTTTGGGGGTGATGCCGATATTATTGGTGGTTTTTTTGACGTTTTTTGGGGTCTCTGTTGGGTTTAGTTGGGTTCTTGTTTGTCATTATGTTAAATAGGAGTGGATTGTGGGTTTTG
Source organism: Aythya ferina (assembly GCF_964211825.1). Lineage (NCBI taxonomy): Eukaryota > Metazoa > Chordata > Aves > Anseriformes > Anatidae > Aythya > Aythya ferina. The sequence goes on from NW_028181453.1 coordinate 24,166, forward strand.
GAGAAGATCAGGTAGGTTTAGGGTGGTTTTGGGGTGGATCTATTGTTTTGGGGGATTTTCGTCCAGTTTTGGGGGTGATGTCGATATTTTTTGGGATGTTTTTGACGTGTTTTCGGGTCTCCATTAGGTTTTGTTGTGTTCTTGTTGGTCATTATGTTAAATAGGTGTGGATTGTGGGTTTTGGAGAACATCAGGGAGGTTTAGGGGTACTTTTGGGGTGGAACTATGGCTTTTTGTGTTTTCTTTCATTTTGGGGAATGATCCTGTTATTTTTGGGGTGTTTTTGACGTTTTTTGGGGTCTCTGTTGGGTTTTGTTTGGTTCTCGTTGGTCATCATGGTGGAAAAGGGTAAATTGTGGGTTTTGGAGAACATCAGTTTGGTTTAGGGTGGTTTTGGGGTGGATCTATGGTTTTGGCGTATTTTCTTCCAGTTTTGGGGGTGATGACGATATTTTTGGTGTTTTTTTTGACGTTTTTTGGGGTCTCCATTAGGTTTAGTTGGGTTCTTGTTTGTCATTATGTTAAATAGGAGTGGATTGTGGGTTTTGGAGAAGATCAGGTAGGTTTAGGGTGGTTTTGGGGTGGATCTATTGTTTTGGGGGATTTTCTTCCAGTTTTGGGGGTGATGTCGATATTTTTTGGGGTGTTTTTGACGTGTTTTCGGGTCTCCATTAGGTTTTGTTGGGTTCTTGTTGATCATTATGTTAAATAGGTGTGGATAGTGGGTTTTGGAGAACATCAGGTAGGTTTAGGGTGGTTTTGGGGTGGATCTATGGTTTCGGCGGATTTTCTTCCAGTTTTCGTGGTGATGCCATTCTTGTTTGGGGTTTTTTTTAAGTTTTTTTGGGGTCTCTGTTAGGTTTTGTTGGGTTCTCATTGGTCATCATGGTGGAAAAGGGTAAATTGTGGGTTTTGGAGAATATCAGTTTGGTTTAGGGTGGTTTTGGGGTGGATCTATGGTTTTGGCGTATTTTCTTCCAGTTTTGGGGGTGATGCCTATATTATTGGTGGTGTTTTTGACGTGTTTTGGGGTCTCCGTTAGGTTTTGTTGGGTTCTTGTTTGTCATTATGTTGAATAGGAGTGGATTGTGGGTTTTGCAGAACATCAGGTAGGTTTAAGGGTTTTTTTAGGGTTAAATCATTGCATTTTTTTTATTTATTTATTTATTTTTTTTGGAACCGGGTTGATTTTGGTGTTTTTTTGACTTGTTTTGGGGTCTCCGCTGGGTTTGTTGGGTTTTCCTTTGTCATCATGGTGGAAAAGTGTAAATTGTGGGTTTTGGAGATCATCATGTAGGTTAAGGGGGACTTTTGGGGTGGATCTATGGCTTTTGGGATTATCTTCCAGGTTTGGGGTTGATCGCGTTCTTGTTTGGGGTGTTTTTGAAGTGTTTTGTGGTCTCCATTGGATTTCGTTGGGTTCTCGTTGGTCGTTAAGTTCAATGGGATTGGATTGTGGGTTTTGGAGAAGATGAAGTGAGTTTAGGGTGGTTTGGGGGGAAATTCATGGTATTGGGTTTTTTTCTTCTGATCCTGTTCTTTTTTGGCGTGTTTTTGACGTGTTTTTGGGTCTCCGTTGGGTTTTAGTTGGGTTTTGTTCGTAATCATGTTGGAAAATGGAAAATTCTGGGTTTTGGAGAACACCTGGTAGGTTTAGGATGGTTTTGGGATGGATCTATGGTTTTTTTTTTTTTTTTTTTTTTTTTTTCTGTTTTTTGGGGGGTTGATCCTGTTCTTTTTTTGGGCTGTTTATGCTGTTTTTTGGTGTCTCCGTTGGGCTTTGTTGGGTTCCTAATGGGTTTTATGGTGGTTGGGAGTGGACTTTGGGTTTTGGAGAACATCAGTTTGGTGTTTTTACCGTGCTGGGCAGCTAAACCCCACAACCGCTCTCTCACTCCCCCTCCTTTAGATGAGGAGGGGGAGAAGTAAAGCAAAGAACAACTCACGGGTTGAGATAAGGATAATTATTTAAAGGGAAATAATTATAATAATTAAATAAAGACTACCATGAACTAAACAATTTAACTAAGGGGAAGTAAAAGGGAAAAGGGGAACAAGGGAGGAAAACAAACAAACAAAATAAATGAAAGCTATATGGAAGTGCAGAGGAAAGAAATTACTCTCTACTTCCCACAAATGAGCGATGATTGACCACGTCCTTGAAGCAAGGCCTCAACGCACGCAGCCGGTGTTCGAGAGGAGGACCGAGGTCTTCTCAACGAGAGCCCACCCCTCCCCTCTTCTTCCTGTTTCCTCCTTTTATTGCTGAGTGTGACACCACATGGTATGGAATATCCCTTTGATTGGTTTAGGTCAGCTGCCATAGTGATGTTTCTCTCCTCACTTTTTGCCCACCCCCTAGGAGGGTTAGAGAAAGGCCCAATGCTGTGCCACTGCTGCTCAGCAGTAGACACAACACTGGTGTGATAACACTGCTGTTCCAGCTACAAGTACAGAGTACGGCACTGTATGGGCTGCTGCCGGGAAAGTTAACATTCCAGCCAGACCCAGTACAATCAGGTAGGTTTAGGGTGGTTTTGGGGTGGATCTATGATTTTGGGGATTTTCTTTCGTTTTTGGGCGTGATCCTATTCTTTTTGGGGGTGTTTGTGACGTGTTTTATGGTCTCCGTTGGGTTTTGTTGCGTTTTCCGTTGTCATCGTGGTGGAAAATGGTAAATTGCGATTTTTGGAGAACTTCAGGTAGGTTTAGGGGGACTTCTGGGGTGGATTCATGGTATTTGAGTTTTTCTTCTGTTTTTTGGGGTGATCCTGTTCTTTTCTGGGGTATTTTTGACGTGTTTTTGGGTCTCCGTTGGGTTTCGTTGTGTTGTCAGTCGTCGTTAAGTTCAATGGGAGTGGATTGTGGGTTTTGGAGACGATCAAGTGAGTTTAGGGTGGTTTGGGGGGAAATTCATGGTATTGGGTTTTTTTCTTCTGATCCTGTTCTTTTTTGGCGTGTTTTTGACGTGTTTTTGGGTCTCCGTTGGGTTTTAGTTGGGTTTTGTTCGTAATCATGTTGGAAAATGGAAAATTCTGGGTTTTGGAGAACACCTGGTAGGTTTAGGATGGTTTTGGGATGGATCTATGGTTTTGTTTTTTTTTTTTTCTGTTTTCTGGGGGGTTGATCCTCTTCTTTTTTGGGGTGTTTTTGACGTGTTTTGGGGTCTCCGCTGGGTTTTACTTGGCTTCTTATTGGTCATCATGGTGGAAAAGTGTAAATTGTGGGTTTTGGAGATCATCATGTAGGTTAAGGGGGACTTCTGGGGTGGATCTATGGCTTTTGGGATTATCTTCCAGGTTTGGGGTTGATCGCGTTCTTGTTTGGGGTGTTTTTGAAGTGTTTTGTGGTCTCCATTGGATTTCGTTGGGTTCTCGTTGGTCGTTAAGTTCAATGGGAGTGGATTGTGGGTTTTGGAGAAGATGAAGTGAGTTTAGGGTGGTTTGGGGGGAAATTCATGGTATTGGGTTTTTTTCTTCTGATCCTGTTCTTTTTTGGCGTGTTTTTGACGTGTTTTTGGGTCTCCGTTGGGTTTTAGTTGGGTTTTGTTCGTAATCATGTTGGAAAATGGAAAATTCTGGGTTTTGGAGAACACCTGGTAGGTTTAGGATGGTTTTGGGATGGATCTATGGTTTTGTTTTTTTTTTTTTTTTTTTTTTTCTGTTTTTTGGGGGGTTGATCCTGTTCTTTTTTTGGGGTGTTTATGCTGTTTTTTGGTGTCTCCGTTGGGCTTTGTTGGGTTCCTAATGGGTTTTATGGTGGTTGGGAGTGGACTTTGGGTTTTGGAGAACATCAGTGTGGTGTTTTTACCGTGCTGGGCAGCTAAACCCCACAACCGCTCTCTCACTCCCCCTCCTTTAGATGAGGAGGGGGAGAAGTAAAGCAAAGAACAACTCACGGGTTGAGATAAGGATAATTATTTAAAGGGAAATAATTATAATAATTAAATAAAGACTACCATGAACTAAACAATTTAACTAAGGGGAAGTAAAAGGGAAAAGGGGAACAAGGGAGGAAAACAAACAAACAAAATAAATGAAAGCTATATGGAAGTGCAGAGGAAAGAAATTACTCTCTACTTCCCACAAATGAGCGATGATTGACCACGTCCTTGAAGCAAGGCCTCAACGCACGCAGCCGGTGTTCGAGAGGAGGACCGAGGTCTTCTCAACGAGAGCCCACCCCTCCCCTCTTCTTCCTGTTTCCTCCTTTTATTGCTGAGTGTGACACCACATGGTATGGAATATCCCTTTGATTGGTTTAGGTCAGCTGCCATAGTGATGTTTCTCTCCTCACTTTTTGCCCACCCCCTAGGAGGGTTAGAGAAAGGCCCAATGCTGTGCCACTGCTGCTCAGCAGTAGACACAACACTGGTGTGATAACACTGCTGTTCCAGCTACAAGTACAGAGTACGGCACTGTATGGGCTGCTGCCGGGAAAGTTAACATTCCAGCCAGACCCAGTACAATCAGGTAGGTTTAGGGTGGTTTTGGGGTGGATCTATGATTTTGGGGATTTTCTTTCGTTTTTGGGCGTGATCCTATTCTTTTTGGGGGTGTTTGTGACGTGTTTTATGGTCTCCGTTGGGTTTTGTTGCGTTTTCCGTTGTCATCGTGGTGGAAAATGGTAAATTGCGATTTTTGGAGAACTTCAGGTAGGTTTAGGGGGACTTCTGGGGTGGATTCATGGTATTTGAGTTTTTCTTCTGTTTTTTGGGGTGATCCTGTTCTTTTCTGGGGTATTTTTGACGTGTTTTTGGGTCTCCGTTGGGTTTCGTTGTGTTGTCAGTCGTCGTTAAGTTCAATGGGAGTGGATTGTGGGTTTTGGAGACGATCAAGTGAGTTTAGGGTGGTTTGGGGGGAAATTCATGGTATTGGGTTTTTTTCTTCTGATCCTGTTCTTTTTTGGCGTGTTTTTGACGTGTTTTTGGGTCTCCGTTGGGTTTTAGTTGGGTTTTGTTCGTAATCATGTTGGAAAATGGAAAATTCTGGGTTTTGGAGAACACCTGGTAGGTTTAGGATGGTTTTGGGATGGATCTATGGTTTTGTTTTTTTTTTTTTCTGTTTTCTGGGGGGTTGATCCTCTTCTTTTTTGGGGTGTTTTTGACGTGTTTTGGGGTCTCCGCTGGGTTTTACTTGGCTTCTTATTGGTCATCATGGTGGAAAAGTGTAAATTGTGGGTTTTGGAGATCATCATGTAGGTTAAGGGGGACTTCTGGGGTGGATCTATGGCTTTTGGGATTATCTTCCAGGTTTGGGGTTGATCGCGTTCTTGTTTGGGGTGTTTTTGAAGTGTTTTGTGGTCTCCATTGGATTTCGTTGGGTTCTCGTTGGTCGTTAAGTTCAATGGGAGTGGATTGTGGGTTTTGGAGAAGATGAAGTGAGTTTAGGGTGGTTTGGGGGGAAATTCATGGTATTGGGTTTTTTTCTTCTGATCCTGTTCTTTTTTGGCGTGTTTTTGACGTGTTTTTGGGTCTCCGTTGGGTTTTAGTTGGGTTTTGTTCGTAATCATGTTGGAAAATGGAAAATTCTGGGTTTTGGAGAACACCTGGTAGGTTTAGGATGGTTTTGGGATGGATCTATGGTTTTGTTTTTTTTTTTTTTTTTTTTTCTGTTTTTTGGGGGGTTGATCCTGTTCTTTTTTTGGGGTGTTTATGCTGTTTTTTGGTGTCTCCGTTGGGCTTTGTTGGGTTCCTAATGGGTTTTATGGTGGTTGGGAGTGGACTTTGGGTTTTGGAGAACATCAGTGTGGTGTTTTTACCGTGCTGGGCAGCTAAACCCCACAACCGCTCTCTCACTCCCCCTCCTTTAGATGAGGAGGGGGAGAAGTAAAGCAAAGAACAACTCACGGGTTGAGATAAGGATAATTATTTAAAGGGAAATAATTATAATAATTAAATAAAGACTACCATGAACTAAACAATTTAACTAAGGGGAAGTAAAAGGGAAAAGGGGAACAAGGGAGGAAAACAAACAAACAAAATAAATGAAAGCTATATGGAAGTGCAGAGGAAAGAAATTACTCTCTACTTCCCACAAATGAGCGATGATTGACCACGTCCTTGAAGCAAGGCCTCAACGCACGCAGCCGGTGTTCGAGAGGAGGACCGAGGTCTTCTCAACGAGAGCCCACCCCTCCCCTCTTCTTCCTGTTTCCTCCTTTTATTGCTGAGTGTGACACCACATGGTATGGAATATCCCTTTGATTGGTTTAGGTCAGCTGCCATAGTGATGTTTCTCTCCTCACTTTTTGCCCACCCCCTAGGAGGGTTAGAGAAAGGCCCAATGCTGTGCCACTGCTGCTCAGCAGTAGACACAACACTGGTGTGATAACACTGCTGTTCCAGCTACAAGTACAGAGTACGGCACTGTATGGGCTGCTGCCGGGAAAGTTAACATTCCAGCCAGACCCAGTACAATCAGGTAGGTTTAGGGTGGTTTTGGGGTGGATCTATGATTTTGGGGATTTTCTTTCGTTTTTGGGCGTGATCCTATTCTTTTTGGGGGTGTTTGTGACGTGTTTTATGGTCTCCGTTGGGTTTTGTTGCGTTTTCCGTTGTCATCGTGGTGGAAAATGGTAAATTGCGATTTTTGGAGAACTTCAGGTAGGTTTAGGGGGACTTCTGGGGTGGATTCATGGTATTTGAGTTTTTCTTCTGTTTTTTGGGGTGATCCTGTTCTTTTCTGGGGTATTTTTGACGTGTTTTTGGGTCTCCGTTGGGTTTCGTTGTGTTGTCAGTCGTCGTTAAGTTCAATGGGAGTGGATTGTGGGTTTTGGAGACGATCAAGTGAGTTTAGGGTGGTTTGGGGGGAAATTCATGGTATTGGGTTTTTTTCTTCTGATCCTGTTCTTTTTTGGCGTGTTTTTGACGTGTTTTTGGGTCTCCGTTGGGTTTTAGTTGGGTTTTGTTCGTAATCATGTTGGAAAATGGAAAATTCTGGGTTTTGGAGAACACCTGGTAGGTTTAGGATGGTTTTGGGATGGATCTATGGTTTTGTTTTTTTTTTTTTCTGTTTTCTGGGGGGTTGATCCTCTTCTTTTTTGGGGTGTTTTTGACGTGTTTTGGGGTCTCCGCTGGGTTTTACTTGGCTTCTTATTGGTCATCATGGTGGAAAAGTGTAAATTGTGGGTTTTGGAGATCATCATGTAGGTTAAGGGGGACTTCTGGGGTGGATCTATGGCTTTTGGGATTATCTTCCAGGTTTGGGGTTGATCGCGTTCTTGTTTGGGGTGTTTTTGAAGTGTTTTGTGGTCTCCATTGGATTTCGTTGGGTTCTCGTTGGTCGTTAAGTTCAATGGGAGTGGATTGTGGGTTTTGGAGAAGATGAAGTGAGTTTAGGGTGGTTTGGGGGGAAATTCATGGTATTGGGTTTTTTTCTTCTGATCCTGTTCTTTTTTGGCGTGTTTTTGACGTGTTTTTGGGTCTCCGTTGGGTTTTAGTTGGGTTTTGTTCGTAATCATGTTGGAAAATGGAAAATTCTGGGTTTTGGAGAACACCTGGTAGGTTTAGGATGGTTTTGGGATGGATCTATGGTTTTGTTTTTTTTTTTTTTTTTTTTTTTCTGTTTTTTGGGGGGTTGATCCTGTTCTTTTTTTGGGGTGTTTATGCTGTTTTTTGGTGTCTCCGTTGGGCTTTGTTGGGTTCCTAATGGGTTTTATGGTGGTTGGGAGTGGACTTTGGGTTTTGGAGAACATCAGTGTGGTGTTTTTACCGTGCTGGGCAGCTAAACCCCACAACCGCTCTCTCACTCCCCCTCCTTTAGATGAGGAGGGGGAGAAGTAAAGCAAAGAACAACTCACGGGTTGAGATAAGGATAATTATTTAAAGGGAAATAATTATAATAATTAAATAAAGACTACCATGAACTAAACAATTTAACTAAGGGGAAGTAAAAGGGAAAAGGGGAACAAGGGAGGAAAACAAACAAACAAAATAAATGAAAGCTATATGGAAGTGCAGAGGAAAGAAATTACTCTCTACTTCCCACAAATGAGCGATGATTGACCACGTCCTTGAAGCAAGGCCTCAACGCACGCAGCCGGTGTTCGAGAGGAGGACCGAGGTCTTCTCAACGAGAGCCCACCCCTCCCCTCTTCTTCCTGTTTCCTCCTTTTATTGCTGAGTGTGACACCACATGGTATGGAATATCCCTTTGATTGGTTTAGGTCAGCTGCCATAGTGATGTTTCTCTCCTCACTTTTTGCCCACCCCCTAGGAGGGTTAGAGAAAGGCCCAATGCTGTGCCACTGCTGCTCAGCAGTAGACACAACACTGGTGTGATAACACTGCTGTTCCAGCTACAAGTACAGAGTACGGCACTGTATGGGCTGCTGCCGGGAAAGTTAACATTCCAGCCAGACCCAGTACAATCAGGTAGGTTTAGGGTGGTTTTGGGGTGGATCTATGATTTTGGGGATTTTCTTTCGTTTTTGGGCGTGATCCTATTCTTTTTGGGGGTGTTTGTGACGTGTTTTATGGTCTCCGTTGGGTTTTGTTGCGTTTTCCGTTGTCATCGTGGTGGAAAATGGTAAATTGCGATTTTTGGAGAACTTCAGGTAGGTTTAGGGGGACTTCTGGGGTGGATTCATGGTATTTGAGTTTTTCTTCTGTTTTTTGGGGTGATCCTGTTCTTTTCTGGGGTATTTTTGACGTGTTTTTGGGTCTCCGTTGGGTTTCGTTGTGTTGTCAGTCGTCGTTAAGTTCAATGGGAGTGGATTGTGGGTTTTGGAGACGATCAAGTGAGTTTAGGGTGGTTTGGGGGGAAATTCATGGTATTGGGTTTTTTTCTTCTGATCCTGTTCTTTTTTGGCGTGTTTTTGACGTGTTTTTGGGTCTCCGTTGGGTTTTAGTTGGGTTTTGTTCGTAATCATGTTGGAAAATGGAAAATTCTGGGTTTTGGAGAACACCTGGTAGGTTTAGGATGGTTTTGGGATGGATCTATGGTTTTGTTTTTTTTTTTTTCTGTTTTCTGGGGGGTTGATCCTCTTCTTTTTTGGGGTGTTTTTGACGTGTTTTGGGGTCTCCGCTGGGTTTTACTTGGCTTCTTATTGGTCATCATGGTGGAAAAGTGTAAATTGTGGGTTTTGGAGAACATCAGGTAGGTTTAGGGGGAATTTTGGGGTGGATCTATGGCTTTTGGGATTTTCTTTCGTTTTTGCGTGTGATCGTGTTCTTTTTTGGGTTGTTTTTGACGTGTTTTGTGGTCTCCGTTGGGTTTTGTTGGGTTTTCCTTTGTCATCATGGTGGAAAAGTGTAAATTGTGGGTTTTGGAGATCATCATGTAGGTTCGGGGGGACTTTTGGGGTGGATCTATGGCTTTTGGGGTTTTCTTTCATTTTCAGGGGTGATCCTGTTCTTGTTTGGGTTGTTTATGACGTTTTTTGGGGTCTCCGTTGGGTGTTGTTGGGTTCCTAATGGGTTTTATGGTGGTCGGGAGTGGACTTTGGGATTTGGAGAACATCAGGTAGGTTTAGGGGGACATTTGGGGTGGATCTATGGTTTTGGGGTATTTTCTTCCAGTTTTCTGGGGTGATCCAGTTTTTTTTTGTGGTGTTTTTGACGTGTTTTGTGGTCTCCGTTAGGTTTTGTTGGGTTCTTGTATTCATCATGGTGAATGGGAGTGAAATGTGGGATTTGGAGAAGATCAGGTGGGTATAGGGTGGTTTTGTGGGGAAATTCATGGTTTTTGTTTTTTTTTTTACTTCTTATCCAGTTCTTTTTTGGGGTGTTTTTAACGTTTTTTGGGGTCTCCGTTGGGTTTCATTTGGTTTTCCGTTGTCATCATGGTGGAAAAGTGTAAATTGTGGGTTTTGGAGAACATCAGGTAGGTTAAGGGGGACTTTTGGGGTGGATCTATGGCTTTTGGGGTTTTCTTGTGTTTTCTGGGGTGATCGTGTTCTTTTTTGGCTTGTTTTTGACGTGTTTTTGGGTCTCCGTTGGGTTTTAGTTGGGTTTTGTTCGTAATCATGTTGGAAAATGGAAAATTCTGGGTTTTGGAGAACACCTGGTAGGTTTAGGATGGTTTTGGGATGGATCTATGGTTTTGTTTTTTTTTTTTTTCTGTTTTCTGGGGGGTTGATCCTGTTCTTTTTTGGGGTGTTTTTGACGTGTTTTGGGGTCTCCGCTGGGTTTCGTTGGGTTTTCCTTTGTCATCATGGTGGAAAAGTGTAAATTGTGGGTTTTGGAGATCATCATGTAGGTTAAGGGGGACTTTTGGGGTGGATCTATGGCTTTTGGGATTATCTTCCAGGTTTGGGGTTGATCGCGTTCTTGTCTGGGGTGTTTTTGAAGTGTTTTGTGGTGTCCATTGGATTTCGTTGGGTTCTCGTTGGTCGTTAAGTTCAATGGGAGTGGATTGTGGGTTTTGGAGAAGATGAAGTGAGTTTAGGGTGGTTTGGGGGGAAATTCATGGTATTGGGTTTTTTTCTTCTGATCCTGTTCTTTTTTGGCGTGTTTTTGACGTGTTTTTGGGTCTCCGTTGGGTTTTAGTTGGGTTTTGTTCGTAATCATGTTGGAAAATGGAAAATTCTGGGTTTTGGAGAACACCTGGTAGGTTTAGGATGGTTTTGGGATGGATCTATGTTTTTTTTTTTGTTTTTTTTTTTTTCTGTTTTTTGGGGGGTTGATCCTGTTCTTTTTTTGGGGTGTTTATGCTGTTTTTTGGTGTCTCCGTTGGGTTTTACTTGGCTTCTTATTGGTCATCATGGTGGAAAAGTGTAAATTGTGGGTTTTGGAGAACATCAGGTAGGTTTAGGGGGAATTCTGGGGTGGATCTATGGCTTTTGGGATTTTCTTTCGTTTTTGCGTGTGATCGTGTTCTTTTTTGGGTTGTTTT
>NW_028181453.1:145000-152500 GCF_964211825.1 Aythya ferina
TAACCCTAAACCTAACCCTAACCCTAACCCTAACAGTAACCCTAACCCTAACCCTAAGAGAACACTAACCCTAACCCTATCAGAAACCCTAAGAAAACCCTAACCCTAACCCTACCCCTAACCCTAAACCTAACCCTTACCCTAACCCTAAACCTAAGAGAACCCTAACCCTAACCCTAACCCTAACCCTAACCCTAACCCTAACCCTAACCCTAACCCTAACCCTAACCCTAACCCTAACCGTAACCCTTTCCCTAACTCTAACTCTAACCCTAACCCTAACCCTAACCCAAACCCTACCCCTAACGCTAAACCTAACCCTAATACTAACCCTAACCCTAACCCTAACCCTAACCCTAACCCTGACCCTAACCCTAACCCGAACCCTAATCCTAAACCTAACACTAACCCTAACCCTAACCCTAACCCTAAACGTAACCCTAACCCTAACCCTAACCCTAAACCTAACCCTAACCTTAACCCTAACCCTAACCCTAAGAGAACACTAACCCTAACCCTAACCCAAACCCTCAGAGAACCCTAACCCTAACCCTAACACTAACCTTAATCCTAACCCTAACCCTAACCCTAACCCTAACCCTACCCCTAACACTAAACCTAACCCTAACCCTAACCCTAACCCTAACCCTAACCCTAACCGTAACCCTTTCCCTAACTCTAACCCTAACCCTAACCCTAACCTTAACTCTAAGAGAACACTAACCCTAACCCTAACACTAACCTTAATCCTAACCGTAACCGTAACCGTAACCGTAACCCTAACCCTAACCCTAACCCTAACCCAAACCCTACCCCTAACGCTAAACATAACCCTAATCCTAACCCTAATCCTAATCCTAACCCTAACCCTAACCCTAACCCTAACCCTAACCCTAACCCTAACCCTAAACCTAAGAGAAACCTGACACTAAACCCTAACCCTAACGCTAATCCTTAACCTAACCCAAAAACTAACCCTAACCCTAACCCTAAACCTAACCCAAACCCTTTCCCTAATCCTAACCCTAACCGTAACCCTAACCCTAACCCTTACCCTAACCCTAACACTAACACTAACGTTAACCCTAACCCTAACCCTAACCCTAACCCTAACCATAACCCTAACCCTAACCCTAACCCTAACCCTAAGAGAATACTAACTCTAACCGTAACCCTAACCCCAACCCTAACCCTAACCCTAACCCTAAACCTAACCCTAACCCTAACCCTAACCCTAACCCTAACCCTAACCCTAACCCTAACCCTAACCCTAACCCTAACCCTAAGAGAACACTAAACCTAACCCTAAGAGAACCCTAACCCTAACCCTAACCCTTACCTAACCCTAACCATAACCCTAACACTAACCCTAAGCCTAAGAGAACAGTAACCGTAAATCTAACCCTAACCCTAACCCCACACCTAACCCTAACCCTAAGCCTATCCCTAACCCTAACTCTAACCCTAAGAGAACACTAACCCTAACCCTAACCCTAACCCTAACCCTAACCCTAACCCTATACCTAACCCTAACCCTAACCCTAACCCTAAGAGAACCCTAACCCTAACCCTAACACTAACCCTAACCCTAACCCTAACCCTATCCCTAATCCTAACCCTAACCCTAACCCTAACCCTAACCCCAACAAGAGAACACTAACCCTAACCCTAACCCTAACCCTAACCCTAACCCTTAGCCTAAACCTAACCCTAACCCTAACCCTAACCCTAAGAGAACACTAACCCTAACCCTAACCCTAACCCTAACCCTAAGAGAACCCTAACCCTAACCCTAATACTAAGCCTAACCCTAATTGAAACCCTTTCCCTTAATCTATCCCTAACCCTAACCCTAACCGTAAATCTAAGAGAACACTAACACTAACCCTAACACTAACCTTAATCCTAACCCTAAACCTAACCCTAACCCTAACCCTAACCCTAACTCTAATCCTAAATCTAACCCTAATCCTAACCCTAACCCTAACCCTAACCCTAACCCTAAGACAACAGTAATCCTAAACCTAACCTAACCATAAAACTAACCCTAACCCTAACCCTAACCCTAACCCTAAACCTAAGAGAACCCTAACCCTAACCATAAGAGAACCCTAACCGTAACCGTAAACCTAACACTAACCCTTACCCTAACCCTAACCCTAACCTTAACCCTAAACCTAAGAGAACACTAACCCTAACCCTAACCCTAACCCTAATCCTAAACCTAACGGTAAAACTAACCCTAACCCTAACCCTAACCCTAACAGAACACTAACCCTAACCCTAACACTAAGAGAACCCTAACCCTAACACTAACCCTAACCCTAACCTTAAACCTAAACCTAAGAGAACACTAACCCTAACCCTAACCCTAACCCTAACCCTAACACTAACCCTAACCCTAAACCTAACCCTAACCCTAACCCTAACCCTAACCCTAACCCTAACCCTAACCTAATCCTAAACATAACCCTAACCCTAACCCTAAGCCCAAGAGAACCCTAACCCTAACCCGAACCCTAACCCTAACACTAAGCCTAACCCTAACCCTAACCCTAACCCTAACCCTAAGACAACCCTAACCATAACCCTAACCCTAACACTAACCCTAACCCTAAACCTAAACCTAAGAGATCACTTAACCTAACCCTATCCCTAAACCTAACCCTAACCGTAACCCTAATCCTAACACTAACCCTAAACCTAACCCTAACCCTAACCCTAACACTAACCCTAAACCTAACCCTTACCGTAACCCTTTCCCTAACTCTAACCCTAACCCTAACCCTAACACTAACCTTAATCCTAACCGTAACCGTAACCCTAACCCTAACCCTAACCCTAACCCTAACCCAAACCCTACCCCTAACGCTAAACATAACCCTAATCCTAACCCTAATCCTAATCCTAACCCTAACCCTAACACTAACCCTAACCCTAACCCTAACCATAACCCTAACCCTAACCCTAACCCTAAGCCTAAGAGAACACTAACACTAACCCTAACCCTAATCCTAACCCTAACCCTAACCCTAACCCTAACCCTAACCCTAACCCTAACCCTAACCCTAACCCTAACCCTAACCCTATCCCTAACTGTAACCCTAACCATAAGAGAACACTAACCCTAACCCAAACCCTAACCCTAACCCTAACCGTAAACCTAACCCTAGCCCTAACCCTAACCCTAACCCTAACCCTAACCCTAACCCTAACCCTAACCCTAACCCTAACCCTAACCCTAACCCTAAGAGAATACTAACCTTAACACTAACCCTAACCCTAACCCTAACCCTAACCCTAAGAGAACACTAACCCTAACCCTAACCCTAACCCCAACCCTAACCCTAACCCTAACCCTAAACATAACCCTAACCCTAACCCTAACCCTAACCCTAACCCTAACCCTAACCCTAAGCCTAAGCCTAACCCTAACCCTAACCTTAACCCTAACCCTAACCCTTACCCTAACCCTAACCCTAACCCTAACCTTAACCCTAACCCTAAGAGAACACTAAACCTAACCCTAACACTAAGAGAACCCTAACCCTAACCCTAACCCTAACGCTAATCCTAAACCTAACCCTAAAACTAACCCTAACCCTAACCCTAAACCTAACCCAAAACCTAACCCTAACCCTAACCCTAACCCTAACCGTAACCCTAACCCCAACCCTAACCCTAACCCTAACGGTAACCCTAACCCTAATCCTAACCTATCCCTAACCCTAACCATAACCCTAACACTAACCTAACCCTAAGCCTAAGAGAACCCTAACCCTAACCCTTACCCTAACCCTAAACCTGAACCTAAGAGATCACTAACCCTAACCCTAACCCTAACCCTAACCCTAACCCTAACCCTAACCCTAACCCTAACCCTAACCCTAACCCTAAACTTAACCATAACCTAACCCTTACCCTAACCCTAACCCTAACTCTAATCTTAACCCTAACCCTAAGAGAACCCTAACCCTAACACTAACCCTAACGCTAATCCTAAACCTAACCCTAACCCTAACTCTAACCCTAACCCTAACCCTAACCCTAACCCTAACCCTAACCCTAAGAGAAACCTAACACTAAACCCTAACCCTAACGCTAATCCTTAACCTAACCCTAAAACTAACCCTAACCCTAACCCTAAACCTAACCCAAACCCTTACCCTAACCCTAAACCTAACCCTAATCCTAACCCTAACCGTAATCCTAACCCTAACCCTAACACTAACGTTAACACTAACCCTAACCCTAACCCTAACCCTAACCCTAACCATAACCCTAACACTAACCCTAATCCTAAGCCTATGAGAACACTAACCCTAACCCTAACCCTAACCCTAACCCTAACCCTAACCCTAACCCTAAGAGAACCCTAACCCTAACCCTAACCCTAACCCTAACCCTAACCCTAACCCTAACCCTAACCCTAACCCTAACCCTAACCCTAAGAGAATACTAACCCTAACCGTAACCCTAACCCCAACCCTAATCCTAACCCTAACCCTAAACCTAACCCTAACACTAACCCTAACCCTAAACCTAAACCTAACCCTAACCCTAACCCTAAGAGAACACTAAACCTAACCCTAACCCTAACCCTAACCCTAACCCTAACCCTAACCCTAACCCTAACCCTAACCCTAACCCTAAGAGAACCCTAACCCTAACCCTAACCCTAACACTAACCCTAACCCTAACCCTAACCCTAACCCTAATCCTAACCCTAACCCTAACCCTAACCCTAACCCTAACAAGAGAACACTAACCCTAACCCTAACCCTAACCCTTAGCCTAAACCTAACCCTAACCCTAACCCTAACCCTAAGAGAACACTAACCCTAACCCTAACCCTAACCCTAAGAGAACCCTAACCCTAACCCTAACACTAAGCCTAACCCTAATTGAAACCCTTTCCCTTAACCTATCCCTAACCCTAACCCTAACCGTAAATCTAAGAGAACACTAAAACTAACCCTAACACTAACCTTAATCCTAACCCTAAACCTAACCCTAACCCTAACCCTAACTCTAATCCTAAATCTAACCCTAATCCTAACCCTAACCCTTACCCTAACCCTAACCCTAAGACAACAGTAATCCTAAACCTAACCTAACCATAAAACTAACCCTAACCCTAACCCTAACCCTAACCCTATCTCTAAGACAACCCTAACCCTAACCATAAGAGAACCCTAACCGTAACCGTAAACCTAACACTAACCCTTACCCTAACCCTAACCCTAACCTTAACCCTAAACCTAAGAGAACACTAACCCTAACACTAACCCTAACCCTAATCCTAAACCTAACCGTAAAACTAACCCTAACCCTAACCCTAACCCTAACAGAACACTAACCGTAACCCTAACCCTAAGAGAACCTTAACCCTAACACTAACCCTAACCCTAACCTTAACCCTAATCCTAACACTAACCCTAAAACTAACCCTAACCCTAACCCTAACACTAACCCTAACCCTAAACCTAACCGTAACCCTTTCCCTAACTCTAACCCTAAACCTAACCCTAACCCTAACACTAACCTTAATCCTAACCGTAACCGTAACCCTAACCCTAACCCTAACTCTAACCCTAACCCAAACCCTACCCCTAAAGCTAAACATAACCCTAATCCTAACCCTAATCCTAATCCTAACCCTAACCCTAACACTAACCCTAACCCTAACCCTAACCATAACCCTAACCCTAACCCTGTCCCTAACCCTAACCCGAACCCTAACCCTAACCCTAACCCTAACCCTAACCCTAACCCTAACCCTAACCCTAACCTTATACCTAACCGTAAACTTAACCCTAACCTTAACCCTAACCCTAACTCTAACCCTAAGAGAACACTAACCCTAACCCTAACCCAAACCCTCAGAGAACCCTAACCCTAACCCTTACCCTAACCCTAAACCTAAACCTAAGAGATCACAAACCCTAACCCTAACCCTCATAGAACCCTAACCCTAACCCTAAACCTAACCCTAAAACTAACCCAAACCGTAACCCTAACCGTAACCCTTTCGCTAACTCTCACCGTAACCCTAACTCTAACCCTAACTCTAAGAGAACACTAACACTAACCCTAACCCTTACCCTAACCCTAACACTAACACTAACGTTAACCCTAACCCTAACCCTAACCCTAACCCTAACCATAACCCTAACCCTAACCCTAACCCTAACCCTAAGAGAATACTAACTCTAACCGTAACCCTAACCCCAACCCTAACCCTAACCCTAACCCTAAACCTAACCCTAACCCTAACCGTAACCCTAATCCTAACACTAACCCTAAACCTAACCCTAACCCTAACCTTAACACTAACCCTAAACCTAACCCTTACCGTAACCCTTTCCCTAACTCTAACCCTAACCCTAACCCTAACACTAACCTTAATCCTAACCGTAACCGTAACCCTAACCCTAACCCTAACTCTAACCCTAACCCAAACCCTACCCCTAACGCTAAACATAACCCTAATCCTAACCCTAATCCTAATCCTAACCCTAACCCTAACACTAACCCTAACCCTAACCCTAACCATAACCCTAACCCTAACCCTAACCCTAAGCCTAAGAGAACACTAACACTAACCCTAACCCTAATCCTAACCCTAACCCTAACCCTAACCCTAACCCTAACCCTATCCCTAACTGTAACCCTAACCATAAGAGAACACTAACCCTAACCCTAACCCTAACCCTAACCCTAACCGTAAACCTAACCCTAGCCCTAACCCTAACCCTAACCCTAACCCTAACCCTAACCCTAACCCTAACCCTAACCTTAAGAGAATACTAACCTTAACACTAACCCTAACCCTAACCCTAACCCTAACCCTAAGAGAACACTAACCCTAACCCTAACCCTAACCCCAACCCTAACCCTAACCCTAACCCTAAACATAACCCTAACCCTAACCCTAACCCTAACCATAACCCTAACCCTAACCCTAACCCTAACCCTAAGCCTAAGCCTAACCCTAACCCTAACCTTAACCCTAACCCTAACCCTTACCCTAACCCTAACCCTAACCCTAACCTTAACCCTAACCCTAAGAGAACACTAAACCTAACCCTAACACTAAGAGAACCCTAACCCTAACCCTAACCCTAACGCTAATCCTAAACCTAACCCTAAAACTAACCCTAACCCTAACCCTAACCCTAACCCAAACCCTAACCCTAACCCTAACCCTAACCCTAACCCTAACCGTAACCCTAACCCCAACCCTAACCCTAACCCTAACGTTAACCCTAACCCTAACCCTAACCTAACCCTAACCCTAACCATAACCCTAACACTAACCTAACCCTAAGCCTAAGAGAACACTAACCCTAACCCTAACCCTAACCCCAAACCTAACCCTAACCCTAAGCCTATCCCTAACCCTAACCCTAACCCTAAGAGAACACTAACCCTAACCCTAACCCTAAACCTAACCCTAACGCTAACCTTAACCCTAACCCTAAGAGAACCCTAACCCTA
>NW_028181453.1:162500-165000 GCF_964211825.1 Aythya ferina
CCCTAACCCTAACCCTAACCCTAACCCTAACCCTAACCTTAACCCTAACCCTAACCCTAACCCTAACCCTAACTCTAATCCTAAATCTAACCCTAACCCTAAACCTAACCCTAACCCTAACCCTAACCCTAAGAGAACAGTAATCCTAAACCTAACCTAACCATAAAACTAACCCTAACCCTAACCCTAACCCTATCTCTAAGAGAACCCTAACCCTAACCATAAGAGAACCCTAAACGTAACCGTAAACCTAACACTAACCCTTACCCTAACCCTAACCCTAACCCTAACCCTAACCCTAACCCTAAACCTAAGAGAACACTAACCCTAACCCTAACCCTAACCCTAACCCTAAACCTAACCCTAAACCTAACCCTAACCCTAACCCTAACCCTAACAGAACACTAACCCTAACCCTAACCCTAACCCTAACCCTAACACTAACCCTAACCCTAACCTTAACCCTAAACCTAAGAGAACACTAACCCTAACCCTAACCCTAACCCTAACCCTAACCCTAACCCTAACCGTAACCCTAACCCGAACCATAACCCTAACCCTAACCGTAACCCTAATCCTAACACTAACCCTAAACCTAACCCTAACCCTAACCCTAACCCTAACCCTAACCCTAACCCTAACCCTAACCCTAACCCTAAACCTTACCCTAACCCTAACCCTAACCCTAACAGAACACTAACCCTAACCCTAACCCTAAGAGAACCCTAACCCTAACCCTAACCCTAACCCTAACCCTAACCTAATCCTAAACATAACCCTAACCCTAACCCTAACCCTAACCCTAACCCTAACCCTAATCTTAACCCTAACCCTAACCCTAACCCTAACCCTTACAAGAGAACACTAACCCTAACCCTAACCCTTAGCCTAAACCTAACCCTAACCCTAACCCTAACCCTAACCCTAAGAGAACACTAACCCTAACCCTAACCGTAACCCTAAGAGAACCCTAACCCTAACACTAAGTCTAAACCTAATTGAAACCCTTTCCCTTAATCTATCCCTAACCCTAACGCTAACCGTAAATCTAAGAGAACACTAACACTAACCCTAACACTAACCTTGATCCTAACCCTAAACCTAACCCTAACCCTAACCCTAACCCTAACTCTAATCCTAAATCTAACCCTAATCCTAACCCTAACCCTAACCCTAACCCTAAGAGAACAGTAATCGTACACCTAACCTAACCATAAAACTAACCCTAACCCTAACCCTAACCCTAACCCTATCTCTAAGAGAACCCTAACCCTAACCATAAGAGAACCCTAACCGTAACCGTAAACCTAACACTAACCCTTACCCTAACCCTAAACCTAACCCTAACCTTAACCCTAACCCTAACAGAACACTAACCCTAACCCTAACCCTAAGAGAACCCTAACCCTAACACTAACCCTAACCCTAACCCTAACCCTAACACTAACCCTAACCTTAACCCTAACCCTAACCCTAACCCTTACCCTAAACCTAACCCTAACCCGAACCCTACCCCTAACCCTAACCCTAACCCTAACCCTAACCCTAACCCTAACCCTAAGAGAACCCTAACCCTAACCCTAACCCTAACACTAACCCTAACCCTAAACCTAAACCTAAGAGATCACTAACCCTAACCCTAACCCTAACCCTAACCCTAAGCGTAACCCTAATCCTAACACTAACCCTAAACCTAACCCTAACCATAACCCTTACCCTAACCCCAACCCTAACCCTAACCCTAACCCTAACCCTAACCCTAACCCTAACCCTAAGAGAACCCTAACCTTAACCCTAACCCTAACCCTAACCCTAACCCTAACCCTAACCCTAACCCTAACCCTAACCCTAACCCTAACCCTAACCCTAACCCCAATCCTAACCCTAACCCTAACCCTAACCCTAACTAGAGAACACTAACCCTAACCCTAACCCTAACCCTAACCCTAACCCTAACCCTAACCCTTAGAGAACCCTAACCCTAACCCTAACACTAAGCCTAACCCTAATTGAAACCCTTTCCCTTAATCTATCCCTAACCCTAACCCTAACCGTAAATCTAAGAGAACACTAACACTAACCCTAACACTAACCTTAATCCTAACTCTAACCCTAACCCTAACCCTAACCCTTACCCTAAACCTAACCCTAACCCGAACCCTACCCCTAACCCTAACCCTAACCCTAACCCTAACCCTAACCCTAACCCTAACCCTAAGAGAACCCTAACCCTAACCCTAACCCTAACACTAACCCTAACCCTAAACCTAAACCTAAGAGATCACTAACCCTAACCCTAACCCTAACCCTAACCCTAAGCGTAACCCTAATCCTAACACTAACCCTAAACCTAACCCTAACCATAACCCTTACCCTAACCCCAACCCTAACCCTAACCCTAACCCTAAACCTAACCCTAACCCTAACCTTAACCCTAACCCTAATAGAACACTAACCCTAACCGTAACCCACACCCTAAGAGAACCCTAAACCTAACCCT
>NW_028181453.1:255000-257500 GCF_964211825.1 Aythya ferina
TGAAACCCTTTCCCTTAATCTATCCCTAACCCTAACCCTTACCGTAAATCTAAGAGAACCCTAACACTAACCCTAACTCTAACCTTAATCCTAACCCGAAACCTAACCCTAACCCTAACCCTAACCCTAACTCTAATCCTAAATCTAACCCTAACCCTAACCCTAACCCTAACCCTAACCCTAACCCTAACCCTATCTCTAAAAGAACCCTAGCCCTAACCATAAGAGAACCCTAACCGTAACCGTAAACCTAACACTAAACCTTACCCTAACCCTAACCCTAACCCTAACCTTAACCCTAAACCTAAGAGAACACTAACCCTAACCCTAACCCTAACCCTAACCTTAACCCTAAACCTAAGAGAACACTAACCCTAACCCTAACCCTAACCCTAACCCTATCCCTAAAACTAACCCTAACCCTAACCCTAACCCTAACCCTAACCCTAACCCTAACCCTAACCCTAACCCTAACCCTAACGTTAACCCTAACCCTAACCCTAAGCTAACCCTAACCCTAACCATAACCCTAACACTAACCCTAACCCTAAGCCTAAGAGAACATTAACCCTAACCCTGACCCTAACCCCAAATCTAACCCAAACCCTAACCCCAAACCTAACCCTAACCCTAACCCTAAGAGTACCCTAACCCTAACCCTAACCCTAACCCTAACCCTAACCTTAACCCTAACCCTAAGAGAACCCTAATCCTAACCCTAACCCTAACCCTAACCCTAACCCTAAACCTAACCCTAACCCTAACCCTAACCCTAAGAGAATACTAACCCTAACCCTAACACTAAACCCAACCCTAACCCTAACCCTAACCCTAACCCTAAACCTAACCCTACCCCTAACCCTAACCCTAACCCTAACCTTTACCCTAACCCTAAACCTAAACCTAAGAGATCACTAACCCTAAACCTAACCCTAACCCTAACCCTTACCCTAACCCTAACCCTAACCGTAACCCTAACCTTAACCCTAACCCTAACCCTAACCCTAACCCTAACCCTAACAGTAAAGTTAACCCTAACCCTAACCCTAACCCTAACCCTAACCCTAACCATAATCCTAACACTAACCCTAACCCTAAGCCTAAGAGAACACTAACCCTAACCCTAACCCTAACCCCAAACCTAACCCTAAACCTAAGCCTATCCCTAACCCTAACCCTAACCCTAAGAGAACACTAACCCTAACCCTAACCCTAACCCTAACCCTAAACCTAACCCTAACCCTAACCCTAACCCTAACCCTAACCCTAACCCTAACCCTAACCCTAACCCTATCCCTAACCCTAAGAGAATACTAACCCTAACCCTAACACTAACCCCAACCCTTACCCTAACCCTAACCCTAAACCTAACCCTAACCCTAACCCTAACCCTAACCCTAACCCTAAGAGAACCCTAACCCTAACCCTAACCCTAAGAGAACCCTAAACCTAACCCTTACCTAACCCTAACCATAACCCTAACACTAAGCCTAAGCCTAAGAGAACACTAACCCTAACCCTAACCTTAGCCATAACCCTAACCCTAAACCTAACCCTAACCCTAGCTCTAACCCTAAGAGAACACTAACCCTAACCCTAACCCTAACCCTAACCCTAACCCTAACCCTAACCCTAACCCTAATCCTAACCCTAACCCTAACCCTAACCCTAACCCTAACCCTAACAACAGAACACTAACCCTAACCCTAACCCTAACCCTAACCCTAACCCTTAGCCTAACCCTAACCCTAACCCTAACCCTAACCCTAAGAGAACACTAACCCTAACCCTAACACTAACCCTAACCCTAAACTTAAACCTAAGAGATCACTAACCCTAACCCTAACACTAACCGTAACCCTAACCGTAACCCTAATCCTAACACTAACCCTAAACCTAACCCTAACCCTAACCCTAACCCTAACCCCAACCCTAACCCTAACCCTAACCCTAACCCTAAACCTAACCCTAACCCTAACCCTAACCCTAACCCTAACCCTAAGAGAACACTAACCCTAACCCTAAACCACACCCTAAGAGAACCCTAAACCTAACCCTACCCCTAACCCTAACCCTAACCCTAACCCTAACCCTTACCCTAACCCTAAACCTAACCCTAACCATAAACCTAACACTAACCCTAACCCTAAGCCTAAGAGAACACGAACCCTAACCCTAACCCTAACCCCAAAACTAACCCTAACCGTAAGCCTATCCCTATCCCTAACCCTAACCCTAAGAGAACACTAACCCTAACCCTAACCCTAACCCTAACCCTAACCCTAACCCTAACCCTAACCTTAACCCTAACCCTAAGAGAACCCTAACCCTAACCCCAACCCTAACCCTAACCCTAACCCTAACCCTAACCCTAACCCTAACCCTAACCCTAACCCTAACCCTAACCCTAACCCTAACCCTAACCCTAAGAGAATACTAACCCTAACCCTAACCCTAACCCTAACCCTTACCCTAACCCTAAACCTAAACCTAAGAGATC
>NW_028181453.1:290000-292500 GCF_964211825.1 Aythya ferina
ACCCAAACCCTAACCCTAACCCTAACCCTAACCCTAAGAGAAACCTAACACTAAACCCTAACACTAACACTAATCCTTAACCTAAACCTAAAACTAACCCTAACCCTAACCCTAAACCTAAACCAAAACCTTACCCTAACCCTAACCCTAACCGTAACCCTAACCCTAACCCTAACCCTAACCCTAACCCTAACACTAACGTTAACCCTAACCCTAACCCTAACCCTAACCCTAACCATAACCCTAACACTAACCCTAACCCTAAGCCTAAGAGAACACTAACCCTAACCCTAAACCTAACCCCAAACCTAACCCTAAACTTAAGCCTATCCCTAACCCTAACCCTAACCCTAAGAGAACACTAACCCTAAACCTAACCCTAACCGTAACCCTAACCCTAACCCTAACCCTAACCCTAAACTTAACCCTAACCCTAAGAGAACCCTAACCCTAACCCTAACCCTAACCCTAACCCTAACCCTAACCCTAACCCTAACCCTAACCGTATCCATAACCCTAATTGAATACTAACCCTAACCCTAACCCTAACCCCAACCCTAACCCTAACCCTATCCCTAACCCTAAACCTAAACCTAAGTGATCACTAACCCTAACCCTGACCCTAAACCTAACCCTAACCCTAACCCTATCCCTAACCATATCCCTAACCGTAACCCTAACCCTAACCCTAACCCTAACCATAATCCTAACACTAACCGTAACCCTAAACCTAACCCTAACCCTAACCGTAACGCTAACCCTAACTCTAACCCTAACCCGAACCCTGACCCTAACCCTAACCCTAACCTAACCCTAACCATAACCCTAACCCTATCCCTAACCGTAACCCTAACCCTAAGAGAACAGTAACCCTAACCCTAACCCTAACCCTAACCCTAACCCTAAACCTAAGAGAACACTAACCCTAACACTAAACCACACCCTAAGCCATAGAGAATACTAACCCTAACCCTAACCCTAACCCTAACCCTAACCCTAACCCTAACCCTAAACCTAAACCTAACCCTAACCCTAACCCTAACCCTAACCCTAACCCTAACCCTAACCCTAAGAGAACACTAACCCTAACCCTAACCCAAACCCTAAGAGAACCCTACCCCTAACCCTACCCCTAACCCTAACCCTTACCCTAACCCTAAGAGAACCCTACCCCTAACCCTAAGAGATCACTAATCCTACCCCTAACCCTAACCCTAAGAGAACCCTAACCCTAACCCTAACCCTAACCCTAACCCTAAGCCTAATCCTAACCCTAAACCTAACCGTATCCCTAACCGTAACCCTAACCCTAAGAGAACACTAACCCTAACCCTAACCCTAACCCTAACCCTAACCTTAACCCTAACCCTAAGAGAACCCTAACCCTAACCCTAACCCTAACCCTAACCCTAACCCTAACCCTAAGAGAACACTAACCCTAACCCTAACCCAAACCCTAAGAGAACCCTACCCCTAACCATACCCCTAACCCTAACCCTTACCCTAACCCTAAGAGAACCCTAACCCTAACCCTAAGAGATCACTAATCTTACCCCTAACCCTAACCCTAAGAGAACCCTAACCCTAACCCTTACCCTAACCCTAACCCTTACCCTAAACCTAAACGTAAGAGATCACTAACCCTAACCCTAACCCTAACCCTTACGGTAACCCTAACCCTAACACTAACCCTAACCCTAACCCTAACCCGAACCCTAACCCTAACCCTAACCCTAACCCTAACCCTAACCCTAACCCTAACCCTAACCCTAACCCTAACCCTATCCTAAACCTAACCATAACCCTAACCCAAACCCTAACACTAAGCCTAAGTGAACACTAACCCAAACCCTAACCCTAACCCTCAAATTACCCTAACCCTAACCCTAACCCTAACCCTAACCGTAAACCTAACCCTAACCCTAACCCTAACCCTAACCCTAACCCTAACCATATCAGTAACCCTAACCCTAAACCTAAGAGAACACTAACCCTAACCCTAACCATAATCCTAACACTAACCTAACCCTAACCCTAAACCTAAACCTAAGAGATCACTAACCCTAACCCTAACCCTAACCCTAACCCTAACCCTAACCGTAACGCTAACCCTAACACGAACCCTAACCATAACCCTAACCATAACCCTAACCCTAACCCTAACCTAACCCTAACCATAACCCTAACCCTAACCCTAACCCTAACCCTAACCCTAAGCCTAAGAGAACACTAACCCTAACCCTAACCCTAACCCTATCCCTAACCGTAACCCTAACCCTAAGAGAACACTAACCCTAACCCTAACCCTAACCCTAACCCTAACCCTAACCGTAAACCTAACCCTAACCCTAACCCTAACCCTAACCCTAACCCTAACCCTAACTCATAGAGAATACTAACCCTAACCCTAACCCTAACCCTAACCCTAACACTAACCCTAACCCTAAACCTAAACCTAACCCTAACCCTAAACCTAAACGTAAGAGATCACTAACCCTAA
>NW_028181453.1:352500-355000 GCF_964211825.1 Aythya ferina
TAACCCTAACCCTAAACCTAACCCTAACCCTAAGAGAAACCTAACACTAAACCCTAACACTAACGCTAATCCTTAACCTAACCCTAAAACTAATCCTAACCCTAACCCTAAACCTAACCCAAACCCTTACCCTAACCCTAACCCTAACCGTAACCCTAACCCTAACCCTAACCCTAACCCTAACCCTAACCCTAACCCTAACCCTAACCCTAACCCGAACCCTAACCCTAACCCTAATCCTAACCCTAACCCTAACCCTAACCCTAACCCTAAGAGAAACCTAACACTAAACCCTAACACTAACGCTAATCCTTAACCTAACCCTAAAACTAATCCTAACCCTAACCCTAAACCTAACCCAAACCCTTACCCTAACCCTAACCCTAACCGTAACCCTAACCCTAACCCTAACCCTAACCCTAACCCTAACCCTAACCCTAACCCTAACCCGAACCCTAACCCTAACCCTAATCCTAACCCTAACCCTAACCCTAACCCTAACCCTAACCCTAACCGTAACCCTAATCCTAACACTAACCCTAAACCTAACCCTAACCCTAACCCTAACCCTAACCCCAACCCTAACCCTAACCCTAACCCTAAACCTAAGCCTATCCCTAACCCTAACCCTCACCCTAACAGAACACTAACCCTAAACCTAACCCTAACCGTAACCCTAACCCTAACCCTAACCCTAACCCTAACCCTAACCCTAACCCTAACCCTAACCCTAACCCTAACCCTAACCGTATCCCTAACCCTAAGTGAATACTAACCCTAACCCTAACCCTAACCCCAACCCTAACCCTAACCCTAACCCTAACCCTAAACCTAAACCTAAGTGATCACTAACCCTAACCCTAACCCTAAACCTAACCCTAACCCTAACCCTATCCCTAACCATATCCCTAACCGTAACCCTAACCCTAACCCTAACCCTAACCATAATCCTAACACTAACCGTAACCCTAACCCTAACTCTAACCCTAAACCTAACCCTAACCCTAACCGTAACGCTAAACCTAACTCTAACCCTAACCCGAACCCTGACCCTAACCCTAACCCTAACCTAACCCTAACCATAACCCTAACCCTATCCCTAACCGTAACCCTAACCCTAAGAGAACACTAACCCTAACCCTAACCCTAACCCTAACCCTAACCCTAACCCTAACCCTAACCCTAACCCTAACCCTAACCTTAACCCTAACCCTAACCCTTACCCTAACCCTAACCCTAACTCTAACCTTAACCCTAACCCTAAGAGAACCCTAACCCTAACCCTAACCTAACCCTAACCCTAACCATAACCCTAACACTAACCCTAACCCTAAGCCTAAGAGAACACTAAACCTAACCCTAACCCTAACCCCAAACCTAACCCTAACCCTAAGCCTATCCCTAACCCTAACCCTTACCCAAACCCTAACCCTAACCCTAACCCTAACCCTAACCCTAAGAGAAACCTAACACTAAACCCTAACACTAACACTAATCCTTAACCTAAACCTAAAAGTAACCCTAACCCTAACCCTAAACCTAAACCAAACACTTACCCTAACCCTAACCCTAACCGTAACCCTAACCCTAACCCTAACCATAACCCTAACCCTTACCCTAACCCTAACACTAACGTTAACCCTAACCCTAACCCTAACCCTAACCCTAACCATAACCCTAACACTAACCCTAACCCTAAGCCTAAGAGAACACTAACCCTAACCCTAACCCTAACCCCAAACCTAACCCTAAACGTAAGCCTATCCCTAACCCTAACCCTAACCCTAAGAGAACACTAACCCTAAACCTAACCCTAACCGTAACCCTAACCCTAACCCTAACCCTAACCCTAACCCTAAACTTAACCCTAACCCTAAGAGAACCCTAACCCTAACCCTAACCCTAACCCTAACCCTAACCCTAACCCTAACCCTAACCCTAACCCTAACCCTAACCCTAACCCTAACCCTAACCCTAACCCTAACCCTATACCTAACCGTATCCCTAACCCTAAGTGAATACTAACCCTAACCCTAACCCTAACCCCAACCCTAACCCTAACCCTAACCCTAACCCTAAACCTAAACCTAAGTGATCACTAACCCTAACCCTAACCCTAAACCTAACCCTAACCCTAACCCTATCCCTAACCATATCCCTAACTGTAACCCTAACCCTAACCCTAACCCTAACCATAATCCTAACACTAACCGTAACCCTAACCCTAACTCTAACCCTAAACCTAACCCTAACCCTAACCGTAACGCTAACCCTAACTCTAACTCTAACCCGAACCCTGACCCTAACCCTAATCCTAACCTAACCCTAACCATAACCCTAACCCTATCCCTAACCGTAACCCTAACCCTAAGAGAACACTAACCCTAACCCTAACCCTAACCCTAAACCTAAGAGAACACTAACCCTAACACTAAACCACACCCTAAGCCATAGAGAATACTAACCCTAACCCTAAACCTAACCCTAACCCTAACCCTAA
>NW_028181453.1:360000-365000 GCF_964211825.1 Aythya ferina
TAACCCTTATCCTAACCCTAACGCCAAACCTAACCCTAAACCTAAGCCTATCCCTAACCCTAACCCTAACCCGAAGAGAACACTAACCCTAACCCTAACCCTAACCGTAACCCTAACCCTAACCCTAAACCTATCCCTAAACTTAACCCTAACCCTAAGAGAACCCTAACCCTAACCCTAACCCTAACCCTAACCCTAACCCTAACCCTAACCCTATCCCTAACCCTAAGTGAATACTAACCCTAACCCTAACCCCAACCCTAACCCTAACCCTAACCCCAAACCTAACCCTAACCCTAACCCTAACCATAACCCTAACCCTAACCCTAAGAGAACACTAACCCTAACCCTAACCCTAACCCTAAGAGAACCCTAACCCTTACCCTAACCCTTACCTAACCCTAACCATAACCCTAACGCTAACCCTAAGCCTAAGAGAACACTAACCGTAAACCTAAACCTAACCCTAACCCTAACCCTAACCCTAACCCTAACCCTATCCCTAACCCTAACCCTAACCCTAACCCTAACCCTAAACGTAACCCTAACCCTAACCCTAACCCTAACCCTAACCCTAAGAGAACACTAACCCTAACCCTAACCCTAACCCTA
The DNA here is from genome assembly GCF_964211825.1 of Aythya ferina. NCBI lineage: Eukaryota > Metazoa > Chordata > Aves > Anseriformes > Anatidae > Aythya > Aythya ferina. The sequence continues at coordinate 360,613 of NW_028181453.1, forward strand.
AGAGAACCCTAACCCTAACCCTTACCTAACCCTAACCCTAAACCTAACACTAACCCTAAGCCTAAGAGAACACTAACCGTAGACCTAACCCTAACCCTAACCCCAAACCTAACCCTAACCCTAACTCTAACCCTAAGAGAACACTAACCCTAACCCTAACCTAAACCCTAACCCTAACCCTAACCCTAACCCTAACCCTAACCCTAACCCTAACCCTAACCCTAACCCTAACCCGAACCCTAACCCTTACCCTAACCCTAAACCTAAACCTAAGAGATCACTAACCCTAACCCTAACCCTAACCCTAACCCTAACCCTAACCCTAACCCCAGCCCTAACCCTAACCCTAACCCTAAACCTAACCCTAACCCTAACCCTAACCCTAAGAGAACACTAACCCTAACAATAAACCAAACCCTAAGAGAACCCTAAACCTAACCCTACCCCTAACCCTAACCCTAACCCTAACCCTTACTCTAACCCTAAACCTAAACCTAAGAGATCACTAACCCTAACCCTAACCCTAACCCTAACCCTAACCCTAACCCTAACCCTTACCTAACCCTAACCATTACCCTAACACTAACCCTAAGCCTAAGAGAACACTAACCGTAAACCTAACCCTAATCCTAACCCCAAACGTAACCCTAACCCTAACACTAACCCTAAGAGAACACTAACCCTAACCCTAACCCTAACCCTAACCCTAACCCTAACCCTAACCCTAACCCTAAACCTAACCCTAACACGAACCCGAACCCTAACCCTAACCCTAATCCTAACACTAACCCTAACCCTAACCCTAACCCTAACCCTAACCGTAACCCTAATCCTAACACTAACCCTAAACCTAACCCTAACCCTAACCCTAACCCTAACCCCAACCCTAACCCTAACCCTAACTCTAAACCTAACCCTAACCCTAACCCTAACCCTAACCCTAAGAGAACACTAACCCTAACCCTAAACCACACCCTAAGAGAACCCTAAACCTAACCCTACCCCTAACCCTAACCCTAACCCTAACCCATACCCTAAACCTAAACCTAAACCTAAGAGATCACTAAACCTAACCCTAACCCTAACCCTAACCCTAACCCTAACCCTAACCCTAACCCTAACCTTAAACCTAACCCTTACCCTAACCCTAACCCTAACTCTAACCTTAACCCTACCCCTAAGAGAACCCTAACCCTAACCCTAACCTAACCCTAACCCTAACCATAACCCTAACACTAACCCTAACCCTAAGCCTAAGAGAACACTAACCCTAACCCTAACCCTAACCCCAAAACTAACCCTAACCCTAAGCCTATCCCTAACCCTAACCCTTACCCTAACCCTAACCCTAACCCTAACCCTAAGAGACACCTAACACTAAACCCTAACCCTAACGCTAATCCTTAACCTAACCCTAAAACTAACCCTAACCTAACCCTAAACCTAAACCTAACCCTTACCCTAACACTAACCCTAACCGTAAACCTAACCCTAACCCTAACCCTAACCCTAACCCTAACACTAACGTTAACCCTAACCCTAACCCTAACCCTAACCCTAACCATAACCCTAACACTAACCCTAAACCTAAGCCTAAGAGAATACTAACCCTAACCCTAACCCTAACCCCAAACCTAACCCTAACCCTAACCCTAACCCTAACCCTAACCCTAACCCTAACAGAACACTAACCCTAAACCTAACCCTAACCGTAACCCTAACCCTAACCCTAACCCTATCCCTAACCCTAAACTTAACCCTAACCCTAAGAGAACCCTAACCCTAACCCTAACCCTAACCCTAACCCTAACCCTAACCCTAACCCTAACCCTAACCCTAACCCTAACCCTAACCCTAACCCTAACCCTAACCCTAACCCTAACCCTAACCCTATCCCTAACCCTAAGTGAATACTAACCCTAACCCTAACCCTAACCCCAACCCTAACCCTAACCCTAACCCTAAACCTAAACCTAACCCTAACCCTAACCCTAACCCTAACCCTAAGAGAACCCTAACCCTAACCCTAACCTAACCCTAACCCTAACCATAACCCTAACACTAACCCTAACCCTAAGCCTAAGAGAACACTAACCCTAACCCTAACCCTAACCCCAAAACTAACGCTAACCCTAAGCCTATCCCTAACCCTAACCCTTACCCTAACCCTAACCCTAACCCTAACCCTAACCCTAAGAGACACCTAACACTAAACCCTAACCCTAACGCTAATCCTTAACCTAACCCTAAAACTAACCCTAACCCTAACCCTAAACCTAAACCACACCCTTACCCTAACCCTAACCCTAACCGTAAACCTAACCCTAACCCTAACCCTAACCCTAACCCTAACCCTAACCCTAACCCTAACCATAACCCTAACACTAACCCTAAACCTAAGCCTAAGAGAATACTAATCCTAACCCTAACCCTAACCCCAAACCTAACCCTAAACCTAAGCCTATCCCTAACCCTAACCCTAACCCTAAGAGAACACTAACCCTAAACCTAACCCTAACCGTAACCCTAACCCTAACCCTATCCCTAACCCTAAACTTAACCCTAACCCTAAGAGAACCCTAACCCTAACCCTAACCCTAACCCTAACCCTAACCCTAACCCTAACCCTAACCCTAACCCTAACCCTAACCCTAACCCTAACCCTAACCCTAACCCTAACCCTATCCCTAACCCTAAGTGAATACTAACCCTAACCCTAACCCTAACCCCAACCCTAACCCTAACCCTAACCCTAAACCTAACCCTAACCCTAACCCTAACCCTAACCCTAACCCTAAGAGAACCCTAACCCTAACCCTAACCCTTACCTAACCCTAACCCTAAACCTAACACTAACCCTAAGCCTAAGAGAACACTAACCGTAAACCTAACCCTAACCCTAACCCCAAACCTAACCCTAACCCTAACTCTAACCCTAAGAGAACACTAACCCTAACCCTAACCTAAACCCTAACCCTAACCCTAACCCTAACCCTAACCCTAACCCTAACCCTAACCCTAACCCTAACCCGAACCCTAACCCTAACCCTAACCCGAACCCGAACCCTAACCCTAACCCTAACCCTAATCCTAACCCTAACCCTAACCCTAACCCTAACCCTAACCCTAACCCTAACCGTAACCCTAATCCTAACACTAACCCTAAACCTAACCCTAACCCTAACCCTAACCCTAACCCCAACCCTAACCCTAACCCTAACCCTAAACCTAACCCTAACCCTAACCCTAACCCTAAGAGAACACTAACCCTACCACTAAACCACACCCTAAGAGAACCCTAAACCTAACCCTACCCCTAACCCTAACCCTAACCCTAACCCTTACCCTAACCCTAAACCTAAACCTAAGAGATCACTAACCCTAACCCTAACCCTAACCCTAACCCTAACCCTAAACCTAAACGTAAGAGATCACTAACCCTAACCCTAACCCTAACCCTAACCCTAACCATAACCCTAACCCTAACACTAATCCTAACCCTAACCCTAACCCTAACCCTAACCCTAACCCTAACCCTAACCTAACCCTAACCCTAACCATAACCCTAACCCTAACCCTAAGCCTAAGTGAACACTAACCCTAACCCCAACCCTAACCCTAACCCTAACCCTAACCCTAACCCTAAACCTAACCCTAACCCTAACCCTAACCCTAACCCTAACCCTAACCCAAACCCTAAGAGAACCCTAACCCTAACCCTAACCCTAAACCTAAACCTAAGAGATCACTAACCCTAACCCCAACCCTAAACCTAACCCTAACCCTAACCCTAACCCTAACCCTAACCCTAACCCTATCCCTAATCCTATCCCTAACCCTAACCCTAACCCTAAACGTAACCCTAACCCTAACCCTAACCCTAACCCTAACCTTAACCTAACCCTAACCATAACCCTAACCCTAACCCTAAGCCTAAGAGAACACTAACACTAACCATAACCCTAATCCTAACCCTAAACCTAACCCTAACCCTAACCCTATCCCTAACCGTAACCCTAACCCTAAGAGAACACTAACCCTAACCGTAACCCTAACCCTAACCCTAAACCTAACCCTAACCCTAACCCTAACCCTAACCCTAACCCTAACCCTAACCCTAACCCTAACCCTAACCCTAACCCTAACCCTAACCCTAACCCTCAGAGAACACTAACCCTAACCGTAAGAGAACAGTAATCCTAAACCTAACCTAACCATAAAACTAACCCTAACCCTAACCCTAACCCTAACCATAACCCTAACCCTAACCCTAATCCTAACCCTAACCCTAACCCTAAGAGAACACTAACCCTAACACTAAACCACACCCTAAGAGAACCCTAAACCTAACCCTACCCCTAACCCTAACCCTAACCCTAACCCTTACC
>NW_028181453.1:380000-382500 GCF_964211825.1 Aythya ferina
ACCCTAACCCTAAGCCTAAGAGAGCACTAACCCTTATCCTAACCCTAACGCCAAACCTAACCCTAAACCTAAGCCTATCCCTAACCCTAACCCTAACCCGAAGAGAACACTAACCCTAACCCTAACCCTAACCGTAACCCTAACCCTAACCCTAAACCTATCCCTAAACTTAACCCTAACCCTAAGAGAACCCTAACCCTAACCCTAACCCTAACCCTAACCCTAACCCTAACGCTAACCCTAACCCTAACCCTATCCCTAACCCTAAGTGAATACTAACCCTAACCCTAACCGCAACCCTAACCCTAACCCTAACCCCAAACCTAACCCTAACCCTAACCCTAACCATAACCCTAACCCTAACCCTAAGAGAACACTAACCCTAACCCTAACCGTAACCCTAAGAGAACCCTAACCCTTACCCTAACCCTTACCTAACCCTAACCATAACCCTAACGCTAACCCTAAGCCTAAGAGAACACTAACCGTAAACCTAACCCTAACCCTAACCCTAACCCTAACCCTTACCTAACCCTAACCATTACCATAACACTAACCCTAAGCCTAAGAGAACACTAACCGTAAACCTAACCCTAACCCTAACCCCAAACGTAACCCTAACCCTAACTCTAACCCTAAGAGAACACTAACACTAACCCTAACCCTAACCCTAACCCTAACCCTAACCCTAACCCTAACCCTAAACCTAACCCTAACACGAACCCTAACCCTAACCAAAACCCTAATCCTAACCCTAACCCTAACCCTAACCCTAACCCTAACCCTAACCCTAACCGTAACCCTAATCCTAACACTAACCCTAACCCTAACCCTAACCCCAAAACTAACCCTAACCCTAAGCCTATCCCTAACCCTAACCCTTACCCTATCCCTAACCCTAACCCTAACCCTAACCCTAAGAGAACACTAACCCTAACCCTAAACCACACCCTAAGAGAACCCTAAACCTAACCCTACCCCTAACCCTAACCCTAACCCTAACCCATACCCTAAACCTAAACCTAAACCTAAGAGATCACTAACCCTAACCCTAACCCTAACCCTAACCCCTACCTTAAACCTAACCCTAACCCTTACCCTAACCCTAACCCTAACCATAACCCTAACACTAACCCTAACCCTAAGCCTAAGAGAACACTAACCCTAACCCTAACCCTAACCCCAAACCTAACCCTAAGCCTAAGCCTATCCCTAACCCTAACCCTAACCCTAAGAGAACACTAACCCTAAACCTAACCCTAACCGTAACCCTAACCCTAACCCTATCCCTAACCCTAACCTTAACCCTAACCCTAAGAGAACCCTAACCCTAACCCTAACCTAACCCTAACCCTAACCATAACCCTAACACTAACCCTAACCCTAAGCCTAAGAGAACACTAACCCTAACCCTAACCCTAACCCCAAAACTAACCCTAACCCTAAGCCTATCCCTAACCCTAACCCTTACCCTAACCCTAACCCTAACCCTAACCCTAACCCTAAGAGACACCTAACACTAAACCCTAACCATAACGCTAATCCTTAACCTAACCCTAAAACTAACCCTAACCCTAACCCTAAACCTAAACCAAACCCTTACCCTAACCCTAACCCTAACCGTAAACCTAACCCTAACCCTAACCCTAACCCTAACCCTAACCCTAACCCTAACACTAACGTTAACCCTAACCCTAACCCTAACCCTAACCATAACCCTAACACTAACCCTAAACCTAAGCCTAAGAGAATACTAGCCCTAACCCTAACCCTAACCCCAAACCTAACCCTAAACCTAAGCCTATCCCTAACCCTAACCCTAACCCTAAGAGAACACTAACCCTAAACCTAACCCTAACCGTAACCCTAACCCTAACCCTATCTCTAAACCTAAACTTAACCCTAACCCTAAGAGAACCCTAACCCTAACCCTAACCCTAACCCTAACCCTAACCGTAAACCTAACCCTAACCCTAACCCTAACCCTAACCCTAACCCTAACCCTATCCCTAACCCTAAGTGAATACTAACCCTAACCCTAACCCTAACCCCAACCCTAACCCTAACCCTAACCCTAACCCTAAACCTAACCCTAACCCTAACCCTAACCCTAACCCTAACCCTAACCCTAACCCTAACCCTAACCCTAACCCGAACCCTAACCCTAACCCGAACCCGAACCCTAACCCTAACCCTAATCCTAACCCTAACCCTAACCCTAACCCTAATCCTAACCCTAACCATAACCCTAACACTAACCCTAAACCTAAGCCTAAGAGAACACTAACCCTAACCCTAACCCTAACCCCAAACCTAACCCTAAGCCTAAGCCTATCCCTAACCCTTACCCTAACCCTAAGAGAACACTAACCCTAAACCTAACCCTAACCGTAACCCTAACCCTAACCCTATCCCTAACCCTAACCTTAACCCTAACCCTAAGAGAACCCTAACCCTAACCCTAACCTAACCCTAACCCTAACCATAACCCTAACACTAA
>NW_028181453.1:387500-395000 GCF_964211825.1 Aythya ferina
AACACTAACGTTAACCCTAACCCTAACCCTAACCCTAACCATAACCCTAACACTAACCCTAAACCTAAGCCTAAGAGAATACTAGCCCTAACCCTAACCCTAACCCCAAACCTAACCCTAAACCTAAGCCTATCCCTAACCCTAACCCTAACCCTAAGAGAACACTAACCCTAAACCTAACCCTAACCGTAACCCTAACCCTAACCCTATCTCTAAACCTAAACTTAACCCTAACCCTAAGAGAACCCTAACCCTAACCCTAAACCTAACCCTAACCCTAACCCTAACCCTAACCCTAACCCTAACCCTAACCCTAACCCTAACCCTAACCCTATCCCTAACCCTAAGTGAATACTAACCCTAACCCTAACCCTAACCCCAACCCTAACCCTAACCCTAACCCTAACCCTAAACCTAACTTTAACCCTAACCCTAACCCTAACCCTAACCCTAACCCTAACCCTAACCCTAACCCTAACCCTAACCCTAACCCGAACCCTAACCCTAACCCGAACCCGAACCCTAACCCTAACCCTAATCCTAACCCTAACCCTAACCCTAACCCTAATCCTAACCCTAACCCTAACCGTAACCCTAATCCTAACACTAACCCTAAACCTAACACTAACCCTAACCCTAACCCTAACCCCAAAACTAACCCTAACCCTAAGCCTATCCCTAACCCTAACCCTTACCCTAACCCTAACCCTAACCCTAACACTAACCCTAAGAGACACCTAACACTAAACCCTAACCATAACGCTAATCCTTAACCTAACCCTAAAACTAACCCTAACCCTAACCCTAAACCTAAACCAAACCCTTACCCTAACCCTAACCCTAACCGTAAACCTAACCCTAACCCTAACCCTAACCCTAACCCTAACCCTAACACTAACGTTAACCCTAACCCTAACCCTAACCCTAACCATAACCCTAACACTAACCCTAAACCTAAGCCTAAGAGAATACTAACCCTAACCCTAACCCTAACCCCAAACCTAACCCTAAACCTAAGCCTATCCCTAACCCTAACCCTAACCCTAAGAGAACACTAACCCTAAACCTAACCCTAACCGTAACACTAACCCTAACCCTATCCCTAACCCTAAACTTAACCCTAACCCTAAGAGAACCCTAACCCTAACCCTAACCCTAACCCTAACCCTAACCCTAACCCTAACCCTATCCCTAACCCTAAGTGAATACTAACCCTAACCCTAACCCTAACCCCAACCCTAACCCTAACCCTAAACCTAACCCTAACCCTAACCCTAACCCTAACCCTAACCCTAACCCTAACCCTAACCCTAACCCTAACCCTAAGAGAACCCTAACCCTAACCCTAATCCTTACCTAACCCTAACCCTAAACCTAACACTAACCCTAAGCCTAAGAGAACACTAACCGTAGACCTAACCCTAACCCTAACCCCAAACCTAACCCTAACCCTAACTCTAACCCTAAGAGAACACTAACCCTAACCCTAACCTAAACCCTAACCCTAACCCTAACCCTAACCCTAACCCTAACCCGAACCCTAACCCTTACCCTAACCCTAAACCTAAACCTAAGAAATCACTAACCCTAACCCTAAGCCTAACCCTAACCCTAACCCTAACCCTAACCCTAACCCTAACCCTAACCCGAACCCTAACCCTAACCCTAACCCTAATCCTAACCCTAACCCTAACCCTAACCCTAACCCTAACCCTAACCGTAACCCTAATCCTAACACTAACCCTAAACCTAACCCTAACCCTAACCCTAACCCTAACCCCAACCCTAACCCTAACCCTAACCCTAAACCTAACCCTAACCCTAACCCTAACCCTAAGAGAACACTAACCCTAACACTAAACCACACCCTAAGAGAACCCTAAACCTAACCCTACCCCTAACCCTAACCCTAACCCTAACCCTTACCCTAACCCTAAACCTAAACCTAAGAGATCACTAACCCTAACCCTAACCGTAACCCTAACCCTAACCCTAACCCTTACCTAACCCTAACCATTACCCTAACACTAACCCTAAGCCTAAGAGAACACTAACCGTAAACCTAACCCTAACCCTAACCCCAAACGTAACCCTAACCCTAACTCTAACCCTAAGAGAACACTAACCCTAACCCTAACCCTAACCCTAATCCTAACCCTAACCCTAACCCTAACCCTAACCCTAACCCTAACCCTAACCCTAAACCTAACCCTAAAACGAACCCTAACCCTAACCCTAACCCTAATCCTAACCCTAACCCTAACCCTAACCCTAACCCTAACCCTAACCCTAACCGTAACCCTAATCCTAACACTAACCCTAAACCTAACCCTAACCCTAACCCTAACCCTAACCCCAACCCTAACCCTAACCCTAACTCTAAACCTAACCCTAACCCTAACCGTAACCCTTACCCTAAGAGAACACTAACCCTAACCCTAAACCACACCCTAAGAGAACCCTAAACCTAACCCTACTCCTAACCCTAACCCTAACCCTAACCCATACCCTAAACCTAAACCTAAACCTAAGAGATCACTAACCCTAACCCTAACCCTAACCCTAACCCTAACCCTAACCCTAACCCTAACCTTAACCTTAAACCTAACCCTTACCCTAACCCTAACCCTAACTCTAACCTTAACCCTAACCCTAAGAGAACCCTAACCCTAACCCTAACCTAACCCTAACCCTAACCATAACCCTAACACTAACCCTAACCCTAAGCCTAAGAGAACACTAACCCTAACCCTAACCCTAACCCCAAAACTAACCCTAACCCTAAGCCTATCCCTAACCCTAACCCTTACCCTAACCCTAACCCTAACCCTAACCCTAACCCTAACCCTAAGAGTCACCTAACAGTAAACCCTAACCCTAACGCTAATCCTTAACCTAACCCTAAAACTAACCCTAACCCTAACCCTAAACCTAAACCAAACCCTTACCCTAACACTAACCCTAACCGTAAACCTAACCCTAACCCTAACCCTAACCCTAACCCTAACACTAACACTAACGTTAACCCTAACCCTAACCCTAACCCTAACCCTAACCCTAACCATAACCCTAACACTAACCCTAAACCTAAGCCTAATAGAATACTAACCCTAACCCTAACCCTAACCCCAAACCTAACCCTAAACCTAAGCCTATCCCTAACCCTAACCCTAACCCTAAGAGAACACTAACCCTAAACCTAACCCTAACCGTAACCCTAACCCTAACCCTAACCCTATCCCTAACCCTAAACTTAACCCTAACCCTAAGAGAACCCTAACCCTAACCCTAACCCTAACCCTAACCCTAACCCTAACCCTAACCCTATCCCTAACCATAAGTGAATACTAACCCTAACCCTAACCCTAACCCCAACCCTAACCCTAACCCTAACCCTAACCCTAAACCTAAACCGAACCCTAACCCTAACCCTAACCCTAACCCTAAGAGAACCCTAACCCTAACCCTAACCTAACCCTAACCCTAACCATAACCCTAACACTAACCCTAACCCTAAGCCTAAGAGAACACTAACCCTAACCCTAACCCTAACCCCAAAACTAACCCTAACCCTAAGGCTATCCCTAACCCTAACCCTTACCCTAACCCTAACCCTAACCCTAACCCTAACCCTAAGAGACACCTAACACTAAACCCTAACCCTAACGCTAATCCTAACCCTAACCCTAACCCTAAAACTAACCCTAACCCTAACCCTAAACCTAAACCAAACCCTTACCCTAACCCTAACCCTAACCGTAAACCTAACCCTAACCCTAACCCTAACCCTAACCCTAACCCTAACCCTAACCCTAACCCTAACCCTAAACCTAACCCTAACACGAACCCTAACCCTAACCCTAACCCTAATCCTAACCCTAACCCTAACCCTAACCCTAACCCTAACCCTAACCCTAACCCTACCCGTAACCCTAATCCTAACACTAACCCTAAACCTAACCCTAACCCTAACCCTAACCCTAACCCCAACCCTAACCCTAACCCTAACTCTAAACCTAACCCTAACCCTAACCCTAACCCTAACCCTAAGAGAACACTAACCCTAACCCTAAACCACACCCTAAGAGAACCCTAAACCTAATCCTACCCCTAACCCTAACCCTAACCCTAACCCTAACCCATACCCTAAACCTAAACCTAAACCTAAGAGATCACTGACCCTAACCCTAACCCTAACCCTAACCCTAACCCTAAACCTAACCTTAACCCTAAACCTAACCCTTACCCTAACCCTAACCCTAACTCTAACCTTAACCCTAACCCTAAGAGAACCCTAACCCTAACCCAACCCTAACCCTAACCATAACCCTAACACTATCCCTAACCCTAAGCCTAAGAGAACACTAACCCTAACCCTAACCCTAACCCCAAAACTAACCCAAACCCTAAGCCTATCCCTAACCCTAACCCTTACCCTAACCCTAACCCTAACCCTAACCCTAACCCTAAGAGACACCTAACACTAAACCCTAACCCTAACGCTAATCCTTAACCTAACCCTAAAACTAACCCTAACCCTAACCCTAAACCTAAACCAAACCCTTACCCTAACCCTAACCCTAACCGTAAACCTAACCCTAACCCTAACCCTAACCCTAACCCTAACCCTAACACTAACGTTAACCCTAACCCTAACCCTAACCCTAACCCTAACCCTAACCATAACCCTAACACTAACCCTAAACCTAAGCCTAAGAGAATACTAACCCTAACCCTAACCCTAACCCCAAACGTAACCCTAAACCTAAGCCTATCCCTAACCCTAACCCTAACCCTAAGAGAACACTAACCCTAAACCTAACCCTAACCGTAACCCTAACCCTAACCCTATCCCTAACCCTAAACTTAACCCTAACCCTAAGAGAACCCTAACCCTAAAATTAACCCTAACCCTAACCCTAACCCTAACCCTAACCCTAACCCTAACCCTATCCCTAACCCTAAGTGAATACTAACCCTAACCCTAACCCTAACCCCAACCCTAACCCTAACCCTAACCCTAACCCTAAACCTAACCCTAACCCTAACCCTAACCCTAACCCTAACCCTAAGAGAACACTAACCCTAACCCTAACCCTAACCCTAAGAGAACCCTAACCCTAACCCTAACCCTTACCTAACCCTAACCCTAAACCTAACACTAACCCTAAGCCTAAGAGAACACTAACCGTAAACCTAACCCTAACCCTAACCCCAAACCTAACCCTAACCCTAACTCTAACCCTAAGAGAACACTAACCCTAACCCTAACCTAAACCCTAACCCTAACCCTAACCCTAACCCTAACCCTAACCCTAACCCTAACCCGAACCCTAACCCTTACCCTAACCCTAAACCTAAACCTAAGAGATCACTAACCCTAAACCTAACCCTAACCCTAACCCTAACCCTAACCCTAACCCTAACCCTAACCCTAACCCTAACCCTAACCCTAACCCTAACCCTAACCCTAACCCTAACCTTAACCCTAACCCTAACCCTTACCCTAACCCTAACCCTAACTCTAACCTTAACCCTAACCCTAAGAGAACCCTAACCCTAACCCTAACCTAACCCTAACCCTAACCACAACCCTAACACTAACCCTAACCCTAAGCCTAAGAGAAACCTAACCCTAACCCTAACCCTAACCCCAAAACTAACCCTAACCCTAAGCCTATCCCTAACCCTAACACTAACCCTAAGAGAACACTAACCCTAACCCTAACCCTAACCCTAACCCTAACCCTAACCCTAACCCTAACCGTAACACTAATCATAACACTAAACCTAAACCTAACACTAACCCTAACCCTAAACCTAACCCCAACCCTAACCCTAACCCTAACCCTAAACCTAACCCTAACCCTAACCCTAACCCTAACCCTAACCCTAACCCGAAGAGAACACTAACCCTAACCCTAAACCACACCCTAAGAGAACCCTAAACCTAACCCTACACCTAACCCTAACCCTAACCCTAACCCTTACCCTAACCCTAAACCTAAACATAAGAGATCACTAACCCTAAACCTAACCCTAACCCTAACCCTAACCCTAACCCTAACCCTAACCCTAACCCTAACCCTAACCTTAACCCTAACCCTAACCCTAACCCTAACCTAACCCTAACCCTAACCATAACCCTAACACTAACCCTAACCCTAAGCCTAAGAGAACACTAACCCTAACCCTAACCCTAACCCCAAAACTAACCCTAACCCTAAGCCTATCCCTAACCCTAACCCTAACCCTAAGAGAACACTAACCCTAACCCTAACCCTAACCCTAACCCTAACCCTAACCCTAACCCTAACCCTAACCCTAACCCTAACCCTAAGAGAATACTAACCCTAACCCTAACCCTAACCCCAACCCTAACCCTAACCCTAACCCTAAACCTTACCCTAACCCTAAACCTAAACCTAAGAGATCACTAATCCTAAACCTAACCCTAACCCTAACCCTAAACCTAACCCTAACCCTAACCCTAACCTTAAACGTAACCCTAACCCTAACCCTTACCCTAACCCTAACCCTAACCCTAAACCTAAGAGAAACCAAACACTAAACCCTAACACTAACGCTAATCCTTAACCTAACCCTAAACCTAACCCAAACCCTTACCCTAACCCTACCCGTAACCCTAACCCTAACCCTAACCCTAACCCTAACCCTAACACTAACGTTAACCCTAACCCTAACCCTTACCCTAACCATAACCCTAACACTAACCCTAACCCTAAGCCTAAGAGAACACTAACCCTAACCCTAACCCTAACCCCAAACATAACCCTAAACCTAAGCCTATCCCTAACCCTAACCCTAACCCTAATAGAACACTAACCCTAACCCTAACCCTAACCGTAACCCTAACCCTAACCCTAACCCTAACCCTAAACTTAACCCTAACCCTAAGAGAACCCTATCCCTAACCCTAACCCTAACCCTAAGAGAATACTAACCCTAACCCTAACCCTAACCCCAACCCTAACCCTAACCCTAAATCTAACCCTAACCCTAACCCTAACCCTAACCCTAACCCTAACCCTAACCCTAACCCTAAGAGAACCCTAACCCTAACCCTAACCCTTACCTAACCCTAACCATAACCCTAACACTAACCCTAAGCCTAAGAGAACACTAACCGTAAACCTAACCCTAACCCTAACCCCAAACCTAACCCTAACCCTAACTCTAACCCTAAGAGAAAACTAACCCTAACACTTAGCCTAACCCTAACCCTAACCCTAACCCTAACCCTAACCCTAACCCTAACCCTAACCCGAACCAGAACCCTAAACCTAACCCTAACCCTAATCCTAACCCTAACCCTAACCCTAACCCTAACCCTAACAAGAGAACACTAACCGTAACCCTAACCCTAACCCTAACCCGAACCCTAACCCTTAGCCTAAACCTAACCCTAACCCTAACCCTAACCCTAAGAGAACACTAACCCTAACCCTAACCCTAACCCAAAGAGAACCCTAACCCTAA
>NW_028181453.1:400000-407500 GCF_964211825.1 Aythya ferina
AATTGAAACCCTTTCCCTTAATCTATCCCTAACCCTAACCCTAACCGTAAATCTAAGAGAACACTAACACTAACCCTAACACTAACCTTAATCCTAACCCTAACCCTAACCCTAACCCTAACCCTAACCCTAACCATAACCCTAACCCTAACTCTAATCCTAAATCTAACCCTAACCCTAACCCTAACCCTAACCCTAACCCTAAGAGAACAGTAATCCTAAACCTAACCTAACCATAAAACTAACCCTAACCCTAACCCTAACCCTAACCTTAACCCTAAACCTAAGAGAACACTAACCCTAACCCTAACCCTAACCCTAACCCTAACCCTAAACCTAACCCTAAACCTAACCCTAACCCTAACCCTAACAGAACACTAACCCTAACCCTAACCCTAAGAGAACCCTAACCCTAACACTAACCCTAACCCTAACCTTAACCCTAAACCTAAGAGAACACTAACCCTAACCCTAATCCTAACCCTAACCCTAACCCTAACCTAATCCTAAACATAACCCTAACCCTAACCCTAACCCTAACCCTAAGAGAACACTAACCCTAACCCTAACCCTAACCCTAACCCTAACCCTAACCTAATCCTAAACATAACCCTAACCCTAACCCTAACCCTAACCCTAAGAGAACACTAACCCTAACCCTAACCCTAACCCTAACCCTAACCCTATCCCTAACCGTAACCCTAATCCTAACCCTAACCCTAACCCTAACCCTAACACTAACGTTAACCCTAACCCTAACCCTAACCCTAACCCTAACCCCAAACCTAACCCTAACCATAAGCCTATCCCTAACCCTAACCCTAACCCTAAGAGAACACTAACCCTAACCCTAAACCTAACCCTAACCCTAACCCTAACCCTAACCCTAACCCTAACCCTAAACTTAACCCTAACCCTAAGACAACCCTAACCCTAACCCTAAACCTAACCCTAACCCTAACCCTAAACCTAAGAGAACACTAACCCTAAACCTAACCCTAACCCTAACCTTAACCCTAATACTAACCCTAATCCTAACCCTAACCCTAACCGTAACCCTAACCCTAACCCTAACCCTAACCTAATCCTAAACATAACCCTAAACATAACCCTAACCCTAACACTAACCCTAACCCTAACCTTAACCCTAAACCTAAGAGAACACTAACCCTAACCCTAATCCTAACCCTAACCCTAACCCTAACCTAATCCTAAACATAACCCTAACCCTAACCCTAACCCTAACCCTAAGAGAACACTAACCCTAACCCTAACCCTAACCCTAACCCTAACCCTAACCTAATCCTAAACATAACCCTAACCCTAACCCTAACCCTAACCCTAAGAGAACACTAACCCTAACCCTAACCCTAACCCTAACCCTAACCCTAACCCTATCCCTAACCGTAACCCTAACCCTAACCCTAACCCTAACCCTAACCCTAACACTAACGTTAACCCTAACCCTAACCCTAACCCTAAACCTAACCCCAAACCTAACCCTAACCCTAAGCCTATCCCTAACCCTAACCCTAACCCTAAGAGAACACTAACCCTAACCCTAAACCTAACCCTAACCCTAACCCTAACCCTAACCCTAACCCTAACCCTAACCCTAAACTTAACCCTAACCCTAAGACAACCCTAACCCTAACCCTAAACCTAACCCTAACCCTAACCCTAAACCTAAGAGAACACTAACCCTAAACCTAACCCTAACCCTAACCTTAACCCTAATACTAACCCTAATCCTAACCCTAACCCTAACCGTAACCCTAACCCTAACCCTAACCCTAACCTAATCCTAAACATAACCCTAAACATAACCATAACCCTAACACTAACCCTAAACCTAAGCCTAAGAGAATACTAAACCTAACCCTAACCCTAACCCTAAACCTAACCCTAACCTTAACCCTAACCCTAACCCTAACCCTTACCCTAACCCTAACCATAACCCTAACCCTAACCCTAAGATAAACCTAACACTAAACCCTAACCCTAACGCTAATCCTTAACCTAACCCTAAAACTAACCCTAACCCTAAACCTAAACCTATCCCAAACCCTTACCCTAACACTAACCCTAACCGTAACCCTAACCGTAACCCTAACCCTAACCCTAACCCTAACCCTAACCCCAAACCTAACCCTAACCCTAACCCTAACACTAACCCTAACCCGAACCCTAACCCTTACCCTAACCCTAAACCTAAACCTAAGAGATCACTAACCCTAAACCTAACCCTAACCCTAACCCTAACCCTAACCCTAACCCTAACCCTAACCCTAACCCTAACCTTAACCCTAACCCTAACCCTTACCCTAACCCTAACTCTAACTCTAACCTTAACCCTAACCCTAAGAGAACCCTAACCCTAACCCTAACCTAACCCTAACCCTAACCATAACCCTAACACTAACCCTAACCCTAAGCCTAAGAGAACACTAACCCTAACCCTAACCCTAACCCCAAAACTAACCCTAACCCTAAGCCTATCCCTAACCCTAACACTAACCCTAAGAGAACACTAACCCTAACCCTAACCCTAACCCTAACCCTAACCCTAACCCTAACCCTAACCGTAACACTAATCATAACACTAACCCTAAACCTAAAACAAACCCTAACCCTAAACCTAACCCCAACCCTAACCCTAACCCTAACCCTAAACCTAACCCTAACCCTAACCCTAACCCTAACCCTAACCCTAAGAGAACACTAACCCTAACCCTAAACCACACCCTAAGAGAACCCTAAACCTAACCCTACACCTAACCCTAACCCTAACCCTAACCCTTACCCTAACCCTAAACCTAAACATAAGAGATCACTAACCCTAAACCTAACCCTTACACTAACCCTAACCCTAACCCTAACCCTAACCCTAACCTTAACCCTAACCCTAACCCTTACCCTAACCCTAACCCTAACTCTAACCTTAACCCTAATCCTAAGAGAACCCTAACCCTAACCCTAACCTAACCCTAACCCTAACCATAACCCTAACACTAACCCTAACCCTAAGCCTAAGAGAACACTAACCCTAACCCTAACCCTAACCCCAAAACTAACCCTAACCCTAAGCCTATCCCTAACCCTAACCCTAAGAGAAACCAAACACTAAACCCTAACACTAACGCTAATCCTTAACCTAACCCTAAACCTAACCCAAACCCTTACCCTAACCCTAACCGTAACCCTAACCCTAACCCTAACCCTAACCCTAACACTAACGTTAACCCTAACCCTAACCCTAACCCTAACCATAACCCTAACACTAACACTAACCCTAAGCCTAAGAGAACACTAACCCTAACCCTAACCCTAACCCCAAACATAACCCTAAACCTAAGCCTATCCCTAACCCTAACCCTAACCCTAATAGAACACTAACCCTAACCCTAACCGTAACCCTAACCCTAACCGTAACCCTAACCCTAACCCTAACCCTAACCCTAACCCTAAACTTAACCCTAACCCTAAGAGAACCCTATCCCTAACCCTAACCCTAACCCTAAGAGAATACTAACCCTAACCCTAACCCTAACCCCAACCCTAACCCTAACCCTAAATCTAACCCTAACCCTAACCCTAACCCTAACCCTAACCCTAACCCTAACCCTAACCCTAAGAGAACACTAACCCTAACCCTAACCCTAAGAGTACCCTAACCCTAACCCTAACCCTTACCTAACCCTAACCATAACCCTAACACTAACCCTAAGCCTAAGAGAACACTAACCGTAAACCTAACCCTAACCCTAACCCCAAACCTAACCCTAACCCTAACTCTAACCCTAAGAGAAAACTAACCCTAACACTTAGCCTAACCCTAACCCTAACCCTAACCCTAACCCTAACCCTAACCCTAACCCGAACCCGAACCCTAAACCTAACCCTAACCCTAATCCTAACCCTAACCCTAACCCTAACCCTAACCCTAACAAGAGAACACTAACCCTAACCCTAACCCTAACCCTAACCCTAAGAGAACACTAACCCTAACCCTAACCCTAACCCAAAGAGAACCCTAACCCTAACACTAAGCCTAACCCTAATTGAAACCCTTTCCCTTAATCTATCCCTAACCCTAACCCTAACCGTAAATCTAAGAGAACACTAACACTAACCCTAACACTAACCTTAATCCTAACCCTAAACCTAACCCTAACCCTAACCCTAACCCTAACCCTAACCCTAACCCTAACTCTAATCCTAAATCTAAACCTAACCCTAACCCTAACCCTAACCCTAACCCTAACCCTAACCCTTAGAGAACAGTAATCCTAAACCTAACCTAACCATAAAACTAACCCTAACCCTAACCCTAACCCTAACCTTAACCCTAAACCTAAGAGAACACTAACCCTAACCCTAACCCTAACCCTAACCCTAACCCTAAACCTAACCCTAACCCTAACCCTAACCCTAACAGAACACTAACCCTAACCCTAACCCTAAGAGAACCCTAACCCTAACACTAACCCTAACCCTAACCTTAACCCTAAACCTAAGAGAACACTAACCCTAACCCTAATCCTAACCCTAAACCTAACACTAACCCTAACCCTAACCCTAACCCTAACCCTAACCCTAACCTAATACTAAACATAACCCTAACCCTAACCCTAACCCTAACCCTAAGAGAACACTAACCCTAACCCTAACCCTAACCCTAACCCTAACCCTATCCCTAACCGTAACCCTAACCCTTACCCTAACCCTAACCCTAACCCTAACACTAACGTTAACCCTAACCCTAACCCTAACCCTAACCCCAAACCTAACCCTAACCCTAAGCCTATCCCTAACCCTAACCCTAACCCTAAGAGAACACTAACCCTAACCCTAAACCTAACCCTAACCCTAACCCTAACCCTAACCCTAACCCTAACCCTAACCCTAAACTTAACCCTAACCCTAAGAGAACCCTAACCCTAACCCTAACCCTAACCCTAACCCTAACCCTAACCCTAAACCTAAGAGAACACTAACCCTAAACCTAACCCTAACCCTAACCTTAACCCTAAAACTAACCCTAACCCTAACCCGAACCCTAACCCTAACCCTAACCCTAACCCTAACCCTAACCTAATCCTAAACATAACCCTAAACATAACCATAACCCTAACCCTAAGAGAACACTAACCCTAACCCTAACGCACACCCTAAGAGAACCCTAAACCTAACCCTACCCCTAACCCTACCCCTAACCCTAACCCTAACCCTAACCCTAAACCTAAACCTAAGAGATCACTAACCCTAACCGTAACCCTAACCCTAACCCTAACCCTAACCCTAACATTAACCCTAAACCTAACCCTAACCCTAACCCTAACCCTAACCCTAACCCTAACTCTAACCTTAACCCTAACCCTAAGAGAACCCTAACCCTAACCCTAACGCTAATCCTAAACCTAACCCTAACCCTAACCCTAAACCTAACCCTAACCTTAACCCTAACCCTAACCCTAACCCTTACCCTAACCCTAACCATAACCCTAACCCTAACCCTAAGATAAACCTAACACTAAACCCGAACCCTAACGATAATCCTTAATCTAACCCTAAAACTAACCCTAACCCTAACCCTAAACCTATCCCAAACCCTTACCCTAACACTAACCCTAACCGTAACCCTAACCGTAACCCTAACCCTAACCCTAACCCTAACCCTAACCCCAAACCTAACCCTAAACCTAAGCCTATCCCTAACCCTAACCCTAACCCTAAGAGAACACTAACCCTAAACCTAAACCTAAGAGATCACTAACCCTAAACCTAACCCTAACCCTAACCCTAACCCTAAACCTAACCCTAACCTTAACCCTAACCCTAACCCTTACCCTAACCCTAACCCTAACTCTAACCTTAACCCTAACCCTAACCCTAACCCTTACCCTAACCCTAACCCTAACCCTAACCCTAACCCTAACCCTCAGAGAAACCTAACACTAAACCCTAACCCTAACGCTAATCCTTAACCTAACCCTAAAACTAACCCTAACCCTAAACCTAAACCTAACCCAAACCCTACCCCTAACCCTACCCCTAACCCTAACCCTAACCCTAACCCTAAACCTAACCATAACCCTAACACTAACCCTAACCCTAAGCCTAAGAGAACACTAACCCTAACCCTAACCCCAACCCCAAACCTAACCCTAACCCTAAGCCTATCCCTAACCCTAACCCTAACCCTAACCCTAAGAGAACACTAACCCTAACCCTAACCCTAACCCTAACCCTAACCCTAACCCTAACCCTAACCCTAACCCTAAACTTAACCCTAACCCTAAGAGAACCCTAACCATAACCCTAACCCTAACCCTAACCCTAACTCTAATCCTAAATCTAACCCTAACCCTAACCCTAACCCTAACCCTAACCCTAACCCTAACCCTAAGAGAACAGTAATCCTAAACCTAACCTAACCATAAAACTAACCCTAACCATAACCCTAACCCTAACCTTAACCCTAAACCTAAGAGAACACTAACCCTAACCCTAACCCTAACCCTAACCCTAACCCTAAACCTAACCCTAAACCTAACCCTAACCCTAACCCTAACCCTAACAGAACACTAACCCTAACCCTAACCCTAAGAGAACCCTAACCCTAACACTAACCCTAACCCTAACCTTAACCCTAAACCTAAGAGAACACTAACCCTAACCCTAATCCTAACCCTAAACCTAACACTAACCCTAACCCTAACCCTAACCCTAACCCTAACCCTAACCCTAACCCTAACCTAATACTAAACATAACCCTAACCCTAACCCTAACCCTAACCCTAAGAGAACACTAACCCTAACCCTAACCCTAACCCTAACCCTAACCCTATCCCTAACCGTAACCCTAACCCTTACCCTAACCCTAACCCTAACCCTAACACTAACGTTAACCCTAACCCTAACCCTAACCCTAACCCTAACCCCAAACCTAACCCTAACCCTAAGCCTATCCCTAACCCTAACCCTAACCCTAAGAGAACACTAACCCTAACCCTAAACCTAACCCTAACCCTAACCCTAACCTTAACCCTAACCCTAACCCTAACCCTAACCCTAATCTTAACCCTAACCCTAAGAGAACCCTAACCCTAACCCTAACCCTAACCCTAACCCTAACCCTAAACCTAAGAGAACACTAACCCTAAACCTAACCCTAACCCTAACCTTAACCCTAAAACTAACCCTAACCCTAACCCGAACCCTAACCCTAACCCTAACCCTAACCCTAACCCTAACCCTAACCTAATCCTAAACATAACCCTAAATATAACCATAACCCTAACCCTAAGAGAACACTAACCCTAACCCTAACGCACACCCTAAGAGAACCCTAAACCTAACCCTACCCCTAACCCTACCCCTAACCCTAACCCTAACCCTAACCCTAAACCTAAACCTAACCCTAAAATTAACCCTAAACCTAACCCTAACCCTAACCCTAACCCTAACCCTAACCCTAACTCTAACCTTAACCCTAAC
>NW_028181453.1:517500-520000 GCF_964211825.1 Aythya ferina
CTAACACTAACCCTAACCCTAAACCTAAACCTAAGAGATCACTTACCCTAACCCTATCCCTAACCCTAACCCTAACCGTAACCCTAATCCTAACACTAACCCTAAACCTAACCGTAACCCTAACCCTAACACTAACCCTAAACCTAACCCTTACCGTAACCCTTTCCCTAACTCTAACCCTAACCCTAACCCTAACACTAACCTTAATCCTAACCGTAACCGTAACCCTAACCCTAACCCTAACCGTAACCCTAACCCAAACCCTACCCCTAACGCTAAACATAACCCTAATCCTAACCCTAATCCTAATCCTAACCCTAACCCTAACACTAACCCTAACCCTAACCCTAACCATAACCCTAACCCTAACCCTAACCCTAAGCCTAAGAGAACACTAACACTAACCCTAACCCTAATCCTAACCCTAACCCTAACCCTAACCCTAACCCTAACCCTAACCCTATCCCTAACTGTAACCCTAACCATAAGAGAACACTAACCCTAACCCAAACCCTAACCCTAACCCTAACCGTAAACCTAACCCTAGCCCTAACCCTAACCCTAACCCTAACCCTAACCCTAACCCTAACCCTAAGAGAATACTAACCTTAACACTAACCCTAACCCTAACCCTAACCCTAACCCTAAGAGAACACTAACCCTAACCCTAACCCTAACCCCAACCCTAACCCTAACCCTAACCCTAAACATAACCCTAACCCTAACCCTAACCCTAACCCTAACCCTAACCCTAAGCCTAAGCCTAACCCTAACCCTAACCTTAACCCTAACCCTAACCCTTACCCTAACCCTAACCGTAACCCTAACCTTAACTCTAACCCTAAGAGAACACTAAACCTAACCCTAACACTAAGAGAACCCTAACCCTAACCCTAACCCTAACGCTAATCCTAAACCTAACCCTAAAACTAACCCTAAACCTAACCCTAAACCTAACCCAAACCCTAACCCTAACCCTAACCCTAACCCTAACCCTAACCATAACCCTAACCCCAACCCTAACCCTAACCCTAACGTTAACCCTAACCCTAACCCTAACCTAACCCTAACGCTAACCATAACCCTAACACTAACCTAACCCTAAGCCTAAGAGAACACTAACCCTAACCCTAACCCTAACCCCAAACCTAACCCTAACCCTAAGCCTATCCCTAACCCTAACCCTAACCCTAAGAGAACACTAACCCTAACCCTAACCCTAAACCTAACCCTAACGCTAACCTTAACCCTAACCCTAAGAGAACCCTAACCCTAACCCTAACCCTAACCCTAACCCTAACCCTAACCCTAACCCTAACCCTAACCCTAACCCTAACCCTAACCCTAACCCTAACCCTAACCCTAACCCTAACCCTAACCCTAACCCTAAGAGAATACTAACTCTAACCGTAACCCTAACCCCAACCCTAACCCTAACCCTAACCCTAAACCTAACCCTAACCCTAACCCTAACCCTAACCCTAACCCTAACCCTAACCCTAACCCTAACCCTAACCCTAACCCTAAGAGAACACTAAACCTAACCCTAAGAGAACCCTAACCCTAACCCTAACCCTTACCTAACCCTAACCATAACCCTAACACTAACCCTAAGCCTAAGAGAACAGTAACCGTAATCCTAACCCTAACCCTAACCCCACACCTAACCCTAACCCTAAGCCTATCCCTAACTCTAACTCTAACCCTAAGAGAACACTAACCCTAACCCTAACCCTAACCCTAACCCTAACCCTATACCTAACCCTAACCCTAACCCTAACCCTAAGAGAACCCTAACCCTAACCCTAACACTAACCCTAACCCTAACCCTAACCCTATCCCTAATCCTAACCCTAACCCTAACCCTAACCCTAACCCCAACAAGAGAACACTAACCCTAACCCTAACCCTAACCCTAACCCTAACCCTTAGCCTAAACCTTACCCTAACCCTAACCCTAACCCTAAGAGAACACTAACCCTAACCCTAACCCTAACCCTAACCCTAAGAGAACCCTAACCCTAACCCTAACACTAAGCCTAACCCTAATTGAAACCCTTTCCCTTAATCTATCCCTAACCCTAACCCTAACCGTAAATCTAAGAGAACACTAACACTAACCCTAACACTAACCTTAATCCTAACCCTAAACCTAACCCTAACCCTAACCCTAACCCTAACTCTAATCCTAAATCTAACCCTAATCCTAACCCTAACCCTAACCCTAACCCTAACCCTAAGACAACAGTAATCCTAAACCTAACCTAACCATAAAACTAACCCTAACCCTAACCCTAACCCTAACCCTAAACCTAACAGAACCCTAACCCTAACCATAAGAGAACCCAAACCGTAACCGTAAACCTAACACTAACCCTTACCCTAACCCTAACCCTAACCTTAACCCTAAACCTAAGAGAACACTAACCCTAACCCTAACCCTAACCCTAATCCTAAACCTAACGGTAAAACTAACCCTAACCCTAACCCTAACCCTAAC
>NW_028181453.1:547500-550000 GCF_964211825.1 Aythya ferina
CTAACCCTAACCCTTACCCTAACCCTAACCCTAACTCTAACCTTAACCCTAACCCTAAGAGAACCCTAACCGTAACCCTAACCCTAACGCTAATCCTAAACCTAACCCTAACCCTAACCCTAACCCTAAACCTAACCCTAACCCTAACCCTAACCTTAACCCTGACCCTAACCCTAACCCTACCCTAACCCTAACCCTAACCCTAACCCTAACCCTAAGAGAAACCTAACACTAAACCCTAACCCTAACGCTAATCCTTAACCTAACCCTAAAACTAACCCTAACCCTAACCCTAAACCTAACCCAAACTCTTACCCTAACCCTAACCCTAACCGTAACCCTAACCCTAACCCTAAGAGAACACTAACCCTAACCCTAACCCTAACCCTAACCCTAACCCTAACCCTAAACCTAACAATAACCCTAACCCTAACCCTAACCCTAACCCTAAACTTAACCCTAACCCTAAGAGAACCCTAACCCTAACCCTAACCCTAACCCTAACCCTAACCCTAACCCTAAGAGAACCCTAACCTTAACCCTAACCCTAACCCTAACCCTAACCCTAACCCTAACCCTAACCCTAACCCTAACCCTAACCCTAACCCTAACCCTAACCCTAACCCTAACCCCAATCCTAACCCTAACCCTAACCCTAACCCTAACCCTAACTAGAGAACACTAACCCTAACCCTAACCCTAACCCTAACCCTAACCCTAACCCTAACCCTAACCCTTAGAGAACCCTAACCCTAACCCTAACACTAAGCCTAACCCTAATTGAAACCCTTTCCCTTAATCTATCCCTAACCCTAACCCTAACCGTAAATCTAAGAGAACACTAACACTAACCCTAACACTAACCTTAATCCTAACCCTAAACCTAACCCTAACCCTAACCCTAACCCTAACTCTAATCCTAAATCTAACCCTAACCCTAAACCTAACCCTAACCCTAACCCTAACCCTAAGAGAACAGTAATCCTAAACCTAACCTAACCATAAAACTAACCCTAACCCTAACCCTAACCCTATCTCTAAGAGAACCCTAACCCTAACCATAAGAGAACCCTAAACGTAACCGTAAACCTAACACTAACCCTTACCCTAACCCTAACCCTAACCCTAACCCTAACCCTAACCCTAAACCTAAGAGAACACTAACCCTAACCCTAACCCTAACCCTAACCCTAACCCTAAACCTAACCCTAACCCTAACCCTAACCCTAACCCTAACACTAACCCTAACCCTAACCCTAACCTAACCCTAACCCTAACCATAACCCTAACACTATCCCTAACCCAAAGCCTAAGAGAACACTAACCCTAACCCTAACCCTAACCCCAAACCTAACCCTAACCCTAAGCCTATCCCTAACCTTAACCCTAACCCTAAGAGAACACTAACCCTAACCCTAACCCTAAACCTAACCCGAACCCTAACCTTAACCCTAACCCCAAGAGAACCCTAACCCTAACCCTAACCCTAACCCTAACCCTAACCCTAACCCTAACCCTAACCCTAACCCTAACCCTAACCCTAAGAGAACACTAACCCTAACCCTAACCCACACCCTAAGAGAACCCTAAACCTAACCCTACCCCTAACCCTAACCCTAACCCTAACCCTAACCCTTACCCTAACCCTAAACCTAAACCTAAGAGATCACTAACCCTAACCCTAACCCTAACCCTATCCCTAACCCTAATCCTAACACTAACCCTAACCCTAACCCTAACCCTAACCCTAACCCTAATAGAACACTAACCCTAACCGTAACCCACACCCTAAGAGAACCCTAAACCTAACCCTACCCCTAACCCTAACCCTAACCCTAACCCTTACCCTAACCCTAAACCTAACCCTAACCCTAACCCTAACCCTAACCCTAACCCTAACCCTAATCCTAACCCTAACCCTAACCCTAACCCTAACCCTTACCTAAACATAACCATAACCCTAACACTAACCCTAAGCCTAAGAGAACAGTAACCGTAATCCTAACCCTAACCCTAACCCCACACCTAACCCTAACCCTAAGCCTATCCCTAACCCTAACCCTAACCCTAAGAAAACACTAACCCTAACCCTAACCCTAAACCTAACCCTAACCCTAACCCTAACCCTAAACCTAACCCTAACCCTAACCCTAACGCTAACCCTAACCCTAACCCTAAGAGAACCCTAACCCTAACCCTAACCCTAACCCTAACCCTAACCCTAACCCTAACCCTAACCCTAACCCTAACACTAACCCTAACCCTAACCCTAACCCTAACCCTAATCCTAACCCTAACCCTAACCCTAACCCTAACCCTAACAAGAGAACACTAACCCTAACCCTAACCCTAACCCTAAGAGAACACTAACCCTAACCCTAACCCTAACCCTAAGAGAACCCTAACCCTAACCCTAACACTAAGCCTAACCCTAATTGAAACCCTTTCCCTTAATCTATCCCTAACCCTTTCCCTAACCGTAAATCTAAGAGAACACTAA
>NW_028181453.1:570000-575000 GCF_964211825.1 Aythya ferina
TAACCCTAACCCTAAGAGAACACTAAACCTAACCCTAACCCTAACCCTAACCCTAACCCTAACCCTTACCTAACCCTAACCATAACCCTAACACTAACCCTAAGCCTAAGAGAACAGTAACCGTAATCCTAACCCTAACCCTAATCCCACACCTAACCCTAACCCTAAGACTATCCCTAACCCTAACTCTAACCCTAAGAGAACACTAACCCTAACCCTAACCCTAACCCTAACCCTAACCCTAACCCTAACCCTAACCCTAACCCTAACCCTAACCCTAACCCTAACCCTAACCCTAACCCTAACCCTAACCCTAACCCTAACCCTAAGAGAACCCTAACCCTAACCCTAACCCTAACCCTAACCCTAACCCTAACCCTAACCCTAACCCTAACCCTAACCCTAACCCTAATCCTAACCCTAACCCTAACCCTAACCCTAACAAGAGAACACTAACCCTAACCCTAACCCTAACCCTAACCCTTAGCCTAACCCTACCCCTAACCCTAACCCTAACCCTAAGAGAACACTAACCCTAACCCTAACCCTAACCCTAAGAGAACCCTAACCCTAACCCTAACACTAAGCCTAACCCTAATTGAAACCCTTTCCCTTAACCTATCCCTAACCCTAACCCTAACCGTAAATCTAAGAGAACACTAAAACTAACCCTAACACTAACCTTAATCCTAACCCTAAACCTAACCCTAACCCTAACCCTAACTCTAATCCTAAATCTAACCCTAATCCTAACCCTAACCCTTACCCTATACCTAACCCTAAAACAACAGTAATCCTAAACCTAACCTAACCATAAAACTAACCCTAACCCTAACCCTAACCCTAACCCTATCTCTAAGAGAACCCTAACCCTAACCATAAGAGAACCCTAACCGTAACCGTAAACCTAACACTAACCCTTACCCTAACCCTAACCCTAACCTTAACCCTAAACCTAAGAGAACACTAACCCTAACACTAACCCTAACCCTAATCCTAAACCTAACCGTAAAACTAACCCTAACCCTAACCCTAACCCTAACAGAACACTAACCCTAACCCTAACCCTAAGAGAACCCTAACCCTAACACTAACCCTAACCCTAACCTTAACCCTAATCCTAACACTAACCCTAAACCTAACCCTAACCCTAACCCTAACACTAACCCTAACCCTAACCCTAACCGTAACCCTTTCCCTAACTCTAACCCTAACCCTAACCCTAACCCTAACACTAACCTTAATCCTAACCGTAACCGTAAACCTAACCCTAACCCTAACTCTAACCCTAACCCAAACCCTACCCCTAAAGCTAAACATAACCCTAATCCTAACCCTAATCCTAATCCTAACCCTAACCCTAACACTAACCCTAACCCTAACCCTAACCATAACCCTAACCCTAACCCTGACCCTAACCCTAACCCGAACCCTAACCCTAACCCTAACCCTAACCCTAACCCTAACCTTAACCCTAACCCTAAACCTAACCCTAACCTTAACCCTAACCCTAACTCTAACCCTAAGAGAACACTAACCCTAACCCTAACCCAAACCCTCAGAGAACCCTAACCCTAACCCTAACCCTAACCCTAAACCTAAACCTAAGAGATCACTAACCCTAACCCTAACCCTAAGAGAACCCTAACCCTAACCCTAAACCTAACCCTAAAACTAACCCAAACCGTAACCCTAACCGTAACCCTTTCGCTAACTCTCACCGTAACCCTAACTCTAACCCTAACTCTAAGAGAACACTAACACTAACCCTAACCCTAACCCTAACCCTAACCCTAACCCTAACCTTAACCCTAAACCTAACCCTTACCCTAACCCTAACCCTAACCCTAACCCTAACCCTAACCCTAAGAGAACACTAACCCTAACCCTAACCCACACCCTAAGAGAACCCTAACCCTAACCCTACACCTAACCCTAACCCTAAACCTAACCCTAACCCTAACCCTAACACTAACCCTAACCCTAACCCTAAGAGAACACTAACCCTAACCCTATCCCAAATCCTAAGAAAACCCTAACCATAACCCTACCCCTAACCCTAACCCTAACCCTTACCCTAACCCTAAACCTAAGAGAACCCTAACCCTAACCCTAACCCTAACCCTAACCCTAACCCTAACCCTAACCGTAACCCTTTCCCTAACTCTAACTCTAACCCTAACCCTAACCCTAACTCTAAGAGAACACTAACTCTAACCTTAACACTAACCTTAATCCTAACCGTAACCGTAACCCTAACCCTAACCCTAACCCTAACCATAACCCAAACCCTACCCCTAACGCTAAACCTAACCCTAATCCTAACCCTAACCGTAATCCTAACCCTAACCCTACACTATCCCTAACCCTAACCCTAACCCTAACCCTAACCCTGACCCTAACCCTAACCCGAACCCTAACCCTAAACCTAACACTAACCCTAACCCTAACCCTAACCCTAACCGTAACCCTAACCCTAACCCTAACCCTAACCCTAAACCTAACCCTAACCTTAACCCTAACCCTAACCCTAAGAGAACACTAACCCTAACCCTAAACCAAACCCTAAGAGGACCCTAACCCTAACCCTAACACTAAACTTAATCCTAACCCTAACCCTAACCCTAACCCTAACCCTACCCCTAACACTAAACCTAAACCTAACCGTAACCCTAACCCTTACCCTAACCCTAACCCTAACCGTAACCCTTTCCCTAACTCTAACCCTAACCCTAACCCTAACCTTAACTCTAAGAGAACACTAACCCTAACCCTAACCCTAAACCTAACCCTAACCCTAACCTTAACCCTAACCCTAAGAGAACCCTAACCCTAAACCTAACCTAAACCCTAACCCTAACCCTAACCGTAACCCTAACCCTAACCCTAAACCTAACCATAACCCTAACCCTAACCCTAACCCTAAACCTAACCCTAAGAGAACAGTAATCCTAAACCTAACCTAACCATAAAACTAACCCTAACCCTAACCCTAACCCTATCTCTAAGAGAACACTAACCCTAACCATAAGAGAACCCTAACCGTAACCGTAACCCTAACCCTAACCCTAACCCTCACCCTAACCATAACCCTAACCCTAACCCTAACCCTAACCCTAAGCTAACCCTAACCATAACCCTAACCCTAACCCTAAGCCTAAGAGAACACTAACACTAACCCTAACCCTAATCCTAACCCTAACCCTAACCCTAACCCTATCCCTAACCGTAACCCTAACCATAAGAGAACACTAATCCTAACCCTAACCCTAACCCTAACCCTAACCCTAAACGTAAACCTAACCCTAGCCCTAACCCTAACCCTAACCCTAACCCTAACCCTAACCCTAACCCTAACCCTAAGAGAATACTAACCTTAACACTAACCCTAACCCTAACCCTAACCCTAACCCTAAGAGAATACTAACCCTAACCCTAACCCTAACCCTAACCCTAACCCTAACCATAAACATAACCCTAACCCTAACCCTAACCCTAACCCTAACCCTAACCCTAACCCTAACCCTAAGCCTAACCCTAACCCTAACCTTAACCCTAACCCTAAACCTTACCCTAACCCTAACCCTAACCTTAACCCTAACCCTAAGAGAACACTAAACCTAACCCTAACCCTAACCCTAAGAGAACCCTAACCCTAACCCTAATTCTAACGCTAATCCTAAACCTAATCCTAAAACTAACCCTAACCCTAAACCTAAACCTAACCCAAAACCTAACCCTAACCCTAACCCTAACCCTAACCCTAACCGTAACCCTAACCCTAAGCCTAACCCTAACACTAACCCTAACCCTAACCCTAACCTAACCCTAACCCTAACCATAACCCTAACACTAACCCTAACCCAAAGCCTAAGAGAACACTAACCCTAACCCTAACCCTAACCCCAAACCTAACCCTAACCCTAAGCCTATCCCTAACCTTAACCCTAACCCTAAGAGAACACTAACCCTAACCCTAACCCTAAACCTAACCCGAACCCTAACCTTAACCCTAACCCCAAGAGAACCCTAACCCTAACCCTAACCCTAACCCTAACCCTAACCCTAACCCTAACCCTAACCCTAACCCTAACCCTAACCCTAACCCTAACCCTAACCCTAACCCTAACCCTAACCCTAACCCTAAGAGAACACTAACCCTAACCCTAACCCACACCCTAAGAGAACCCTAAACCTAACCCTACCCCTAACCCTAACCCTAACCCTAACCCTAACCCTTACCCTAACCCTAAACCTAAACCTAAGAGATCACTAACCCTAACCCTAACCCTAACCCTATCCCTAACCCTAATCCTAACCCTAACCCTAACCCTAACCCTAACCCTAACCCTAACCCTAATAGAACACTAACCCTAACCGTAACCCACACCCTAAGAGAACCCTAAACCTAACCCTACCCCTAACACTAACCCTAACCCTAACCCTTACCCTAACCCTAAACCTAACCCTAAACCTAACCCTAACCCTAACCCTAACCCTAACCCTAATCCTAACCCTAACCCTAACCCTAACCCTAACCCTAAATCTAACCCTAACCCTAACCCTAACGCTAACCCTAACCCTAACCCTAAGAGAACCCTAACCCTAACCCTAACCCTAACCCTAACCCTAACCCTAACCCTAACCCTAACCCTAACACTAACCCTAACCCTAACCCTAACCCTAACCCTAATCCTAACCCTAACCCTAACCCTAACCCTAACCCTAACAAGAGAACACTAACCCTAACCCTAACCCTAACCCTAAGAGAACACTAACCCTAACCCTAACCCTAACCCTAAGAGAACCCTAACCCTAACCCTAACACTAAGCCTAACCCTAATTGAAACCCTTTCCCTTAATCTATCCCTAACCCTTTCCCTAACCGTAAATCTAAGAGAACACTAACACTAACCCTAACACTAACCTTAATCCTAACCCTAAACCTAACCCTAACCCTAACCCTAACTCTAATCCTAAATCTAACCCTAATCCTAACC
>NW_028181453.1:580000-582500 GCF_964211825.1 Aythya ferina
CCTAACCCTAACCCTAACCCTATCTCTAAGAGAACCCTAACCCTAACCATAAGAGAACCCTAAACGTAACCGTAAACCTAACACTAACCCTTACCCTACCCCTAACCCTAACCCTAACCCTAACCCTAACCCTAAACCTAAGAGAACACTAACCCTAACCCTAACCCTAACCCTAACCCTAACCCTAAACCTAACCCTAAACCTAACCCTAACCCTAACCCTAACCCTAACAGAACACTAACCCTAACCCTAACCCTAACCCTAACCCTAACACTAACCCTAACCCTAACCTTAACCCTAAACGTAAGAGAACACTAACCCTAACCCTAACCCTAACCCTAACCCTAACCCTAACCCTAACCGTAACCCTAACCCGAACCATAACCCTAACCCTAACCGTAACCCTAATCCTAACACTAACCCTAAACCTAACCCTAACCCTAACCCTAACCCTAACCCTAACCCTAACCCTAACCCTAAACCTAAACCTAACCCTAACCCTAACCCTAACCCTTACCCTAACCTAACCCTAACCCTAACCCTAACCCTAACCCTAACCCTAACCCTAAGCCTAAGAGAACACTAACCCTAACCCTAAACCTAACCCTAACCCTAACCCTAACCCTAACCCTAACCCTAACCCTAACCCTAACCCTAACCCTAACCCTAACCCTAACCCTAACCCTAACCCTAACCCTAACCCTAACCCTAACCCTAACCCTAACCCTAACCCTAAACCTAACCTTAAACCTAACCCTAACCCTAACCCTAACCCTAACAGAACACTAACCCTAACCCTAACCCTAACCCTAACCCTAACACTAACCCTAACCCTATCCTTAACCCTAAACCTAAGAGAACACTAACCCTAACCCTAACCCTAACCCTAACCCTAACCCTAACCCTAACCCTAACCCTAACAGAACACTAACCCTAACCCTAACCCTAAGAGAACCCTAACCCTAACCCTAACCCTAACCCTAACCCTAACCCTAACCAAATCCTAAACATAACCCTAACCCTAACCCTAACCCTAACCCTAACCCTAATCCTAACCCTAACCCTAACCCTAACCCTAACCCTTACAAGAGAACCCTAACCCTAACCCTAACTCTAATCCTAAATCTAACCCTAATCCTAACCCTAACCCTAACCCTAAGAGAACAGTAATCGTACACCTAACCTAACCATAAAACTAACCCTAACCCTAACCCTAACCCTAACCCTATCTCTAAGAGAACCCTAACCCTAACCATAAGAGAACCCTAACCGTAACCGTAAACCTAACACTAACCCTTACCCTAACCCTAACCCTAACCCTAACCTTAACCCTAACCCTAACAGAACACTAACCCTAACCCTAACCCTAAGAGAACCCTAACCCTAACACTAACCCTAACCCTAACCCTAACCCTAACACTAACCCTAACCCTAACCCTAACCCTAACCCTTACCCTAAACCTAACCCTAACCCGAACCCTAACCCTAACCCTAACCCTAACCCTTCCCCTAACCCTAACCCTAAGAGAACCCTAACCCTAACCCTAACCCTAACACTAACCCTAACCCTAAACCTAAACCTAAGAGATCACTAACCCTAACCCTAACCCTAACCCTAACCCTAAGCGTAACCCTAATACTAACACTAAACCTAAACCTAACCCTAACCATAACCCTTACCCTAACCCCAACCCTAACCCTAACCCTAACCCTAAACCTAACTCTAACCCTAACCCTAACCCTAACCCTAATAGAACACTAACCCTAACCGTAACCCACACCCTAAGAGAACCCTAAACCTAACCCTACCCCTAACCCTAACCCTAACCCTAACCCTTACCCTAACCCTAAACCTAACCCTAACCTTTACCCTAACCCTAACCCTTACCCTAACCCTAACTCTAACCTTAACCCTAAGAGAACCCTAAACGTAACCCTAACCCTAACGCTAATCCTAAACCTAACCCTAACCCTAACCCTAACCCTAACCCTAACCCTAACCCTAACCTTAACCCTGACCCTAACCCTAACCCTACCCTAACCCTAACCCTAACCCTAACCCTAACCCTAAGAGAAACCTAACACTAAACCCTAACCCTAACGCTAACCTTAACCTAACCCTAAAACTAACCCTAACCCTAACCCTAACCCTAAGAGAACCCTAACCTTAACCCTAACACTAACCCTAACCCTAACCCTAACCCTAACCCTAACCGTAAGAGAACACTAACCCTAACCCTAACCCTAACCCTAACCCTAAGAGAACCCTAACCCTAACCCTAACCCTTACCTAACCCTAACCATAACCCTAACACTAACCCTAAGCCTAACAGAACACTAACCGTAACCCTAACCCTAACCCTAACCCCAAACCTAACCCTAACCCTAAGCCTATCCCTAACCCTAACTCTAACCCTAAGAGAACACTAACCCTAACCCTAACCCTAACCCTAACCCTAACCCTAACCCTAACCCTAACCCTAACCCTAACCCTAACCCT
>NW_028181453.1:612500-622500 GCF_964211825.1 Aythya ferina
AAACCTAAGAGATCACTAACCCTAAACCTAACCCTAACCCTAACCCTAACCCTAACCCTAACCCTAACCCTAACCCTAACCCGAACCCTAACCCTTACCCTAACCCTAAACCTAAACCTAAGAGATCACTAACCCTAAACCTAACCCTAACCCTAACCCTAACCCTAAACCTAACCCTAACCCTAACCCTAACCTTAACCCTAACCCTAACCCTTACCCTAACCCTAACCCTAACTCTAACCTTAACCCTAACCCTAAGAGAACCCTAACCCTAACCCTAACCTAACCCTAACCCTAACCATAACCCTAACACTAACCCTAACCCTAAGCCTAAGAGAACACTAACCCTAACCCTAACCCTAACCCCAAAACTAACCCTAACCCTAAGCCTATCCCTAACCCTAACTCTAACCCT
Source organism: Aythya ferina (assembly GCF_964211825.1). Classification (NCBI taxonomy): domain Eukaryota; kingdom Metazoa; phylum Chordata; class Aves; order Anseriformes; family Anatidae; genus Aythya; species Aythya ferina. The sequence goes on from NW_028181453.1 coordinate 612,916, forward strand.
AAGAGAACACTAACCCTAACCCTAACCCTAACCCTAACCCTAACCCTAACCCTAACCCTAACCCTAACCCTAAGAGAACACTAACCCTAACCCTAAACCACAGCCTAAGAGAACCCTAAACCTAACCCTACACCTAACCCTAACCCTAACCCTAACCCTTACCCTAACCCTAAACCTGAACATAAGAGATCACTAACCCTAAACCTAACCCTTACCCTAACCCTAACCCTAACCCTAACCCTAACCTTAACCCTAACCCTAACCCTTACCCTAACCCTAAACCTAAACCTAAGAGATCACTAACCCTAACCCTAACCCTAAACCTAAGAGAACCCTAACCCTAAACCTAAACCTAACCCTAACCCTAACCCTAACCCTCAGAGAACACTAACCCTAACCCTAACCCTAAGCCTAAGAGAAACCTAACCCTAACCCTAACCCTAACCCTAACCCTAACCCTAACCCTAACCCTAAACGTAAGAGATCACTAACCCTAACCCTAACCCTAACCCTAACCCTAACGCTAACCCTAACCCTAACCCTTACCCTAACCCTAACCCTAACCCTAACCCTAACATAACCCTAACCATAACCCTAATCCTAACCCTAACCCTAACCCTAAGCCTAAGAGAACACTAACCCAAACCCTAACCCTAACCCTAGCCCTAACACTGACCCTAACCCTACCCCTAACCCTAACCCTAACCCTAACCCTAACCCTAACTCTAACCCTAAGAGAACCCTAACACTAACCCTAACCCTAACCCTAACCCTAACCCTAACCCTAAACCTAACCCTAAACCTAACCCTAACCCTAACCCTAACCCTAACAGAACACTAACCCTAACCCTAACCCTAAGAGAACCCTAACCCTAACACTAACCCTAACCCTAACCTTAACCCTAAACCTAAGAGAACACTAACCCTAACCCTAATCCTAACCCTAAACCTAACACTAACCCTAACCCTAACCCTAACCCTAACCCTAACCCTAACCCTAACCTAATCCTAAACATAACCCTAACCCTAACCCTAACCCTAACCCTAACCCTAAGAGAACACTAACGCTAACCCTAACCCTAACCCTAACCCTAACCCTATCCCTAACCGTAACCCTAACCCTAACCCTAACCCTAACCCTAACCCTAACCCCAAACCTAACCCTAACCCTAAGCCTATCCCTAACCCTAACCCTAACCCTAAGAGAACACTAACCCTAACCCTAAACCTAACCCTAACCCTAACCCTAACCCTAACCCTAACCCTAACCCTAAACTTAACCCTAACCCTAAGACAACCCTAACCCTAACCCTAACCCTAACCCTAACCCTAACCCTAAACCTAAGAGAACACTAACCCTAAACCTAACCCTAACCCTAACCTTAACCCTAAAACTAACCCTAACCCTAACCCTAACCCTAACCCTAACCCTAACCCTAACCCTAACCCTAACCCTAACCCTAACCCTAACCTAATCCTAAACATAACCCTAAACATAACCATAACCCTAACACTAACCCTAAACCTAAGCCTAAGAGAATACTAAACCTAACCCTAACCCTAACCCTAAACCTAACCCTAACCTTAACCCTTACCCTAACCCTAACCCTTACCCTAACCCTAACCATAACCCTAACCCTAACCCTAAGATAAACCTAACACTAAACCCTAACCCTAACACTAATCCTTAACCTAACCCTAAAACTAACCCTAAACCTAAACCTATCCCAAACCCTTACCCTAACACTAACCCTAACCGTAACCCTAACCGTAACCCTAACCCTAACCCTAACCCTAACCCTAACCCCAAACCTAACCCTAAACCTAAGCCTATCCCTAACCCTAACCCTAACCCTAAGAGAACACTAACCCTAAACTTAAACCTAAGAGATCACTAACCCTAAACCTAACCCTAACCCTAACCCTAACCCTAACCCTAACCCTAACCCTAACCCTAACCCTAACCCTAACCCTAACCCTAACCCGAACCCTAACCCTTACCCTAACCCTAAACCTAAACCTAAGAGATCACTAACCCTAAACCTAACCCTAACCCTAACCCTAACCCTAAACCTAACCCTAACCCTAACCCTAACCTTAACCCTAACCCTAACCCTTACCCTAACCCTAACCCTAACTCTAACCTTAACCCTAACCCTAAGAGAACCCTAACCCTAACCCTAACCTAACCCTAACCCTAACCATAACCCTAACACTAACCCTAACCCTAAGCCTAAGAGAACACTAACCCTAACCCTAACCCTAACCCCAAAACTAACCCTAACCCTAAGCCTATCCCTAACCCTAACACTAACCCTAAGAGAACACTAACCCTAACCCTAACCCTAACCCTAACCCTAACCCTAACCCTAACCCTAACCGTAACACTAATCATAACACTAACCCTAAACCTAACACTAACCCTAACCCTAAACCTAACCCCAACCCTAACCCTAACCCTAACCCTAAACCTAACCCTAACCCTAACCCTAACCCTAACCCTAAGAGAACACTAACCCTAACCCTAAACCACAGCCTAAGAGAACCCTAAACCTAACCCTACACCTAACCCTAACCCTAACCCTAACCCTTACCCTAACCCTAAACCTAAACATAAGAGATCACTAACCCTAAACCTAACCCTTACCCTAACCCTAACCCTAACCCTAACCCTAACCCTAACCCTAACCCTAACCTTAACCCTAACCCTAACCCTTACCCTAACCCTAACCCTAACTCTAACCTTAACCCTAATCCTAAGAGAACCCTAACCCTAACCCTAACCTAACCCTAACCCTAACCCTAACCCTAACCCTAACCCTAACCCTAACCCTAACCCTAACCCTAACCCTAACCCTAACACTAACCCTAACCCTAACCCTAAACGTAAGAGATCACTAACCCTAAGCCTAACCCTAACCCTAACCCTAACACTAACCCTAAACCTAACGCTTACCCTAACCCTAACCCTAACCCTAACCCTTACATAACCCTAACCATAACCCTAACCCTAACCCTAACCCTAACCCTAAGCCTAAGAGAACACTAACCCAAACCCTAACCCTAACCCTAGCCCTAACACTGACTCTAACCCTACCGCTAACCCTAACCCTAACCCTAACCCTAACTCTAACCCTAAGAGAACCCTAACCCCAACCCTAACCCTAACACTAACCCTAACCCTAAACCTAAACCTAAGAGATCACTAACCCTAACCCTAACCCTAACCCTAACCCTAACCGTAACCCTAACCCTAACACTAACCCTAACCCTAACCCTAACCCTAACCCTAACCCTTACCCTAACCTAACCCTAACCCTAACCCTAACCCTAACCCTAACCCTAACCCTAACCCTAACCCTAACCTTAACCCTAACCCTAACCCTAACCCTAACCCTAACCCTAACCCTAAGAGAATACTATCCCTAACTCAAACCCTAACCCTAACCCTAAACCTAACCCTAACCCTAACCCTAACCCTAACCCTAACCCTAACCCTAACCCTAACCCTAACCCTAACCCTAACTCTAAACATAACCCTAACCCTAACCCTAACCCTAACCCTAACCCTAACCCTAAGAGAACACTAACCCTAACCCTAACCCAAACTCTAAGAGAACCCTAAACCTAACCTACCCCTAACCCTAACCCTAACCCTTACCCTAACCCTAAACCTAAACCTAAGAGATCACTAACCCTAACCCTAACCCTAAACCTAAGAGAACCCTAACCCTAAACCTAAACCTAACCCTAACCCTAACCCTAACCCTCAGAGAACACTAACCCTAACCCTAACCCTAAGCCTAAGAGAAACCTAACCCTAACCCTAACCCTAACCCTAACCCTAACCCTAACCCTAACCCTAACCCTAAACGTAAGAGATCACTAACCCTAACCCTAACCCTAACCCTAACCCTAACACTAACCCTAACCCTAACCCTTACCCTAACCCTAACCCTAACCCTAACCCTAACATAACCCTAACCATAACCCTAACCCTAACCCTAACCCTAAGCCTAAGAGAACACTAACCCAAACCCTAACCCTAACCCTAGCCCTAACACTGACCCTAACCCTACCCCTAACCCTAACCCTAACCCTAACCCTAACCCTAACTCTAACCCTAAGAGAACCCTAACACTAACCCTAACCCTAACCCTAACCCTAACCCTAACCCTAAACCTAACCCTAAACCTAACCCTAACCCTAACCCTAACCCTAACAGAACACTAACCCTAACCCTAACCCTAACCCTAACCCTAACCCTAACCTAATCCTAAACATAACCCTAACCCTAACCCTAACCCTAACCCTAAGAGAACACTAACCCTAACCCTAACCCTAACCCTAACCCTAACCCTATCCCTAACCGTAACCCTAACCCTAACCCTAACCCTAACCCTAACCCTAACCCCAAACCTAACCCTAACCCTAAGCCTATCCCTAACCCTAACCCTAACCCTAAGAGAACACTAACCCTAACCCTAAACCTAACCCTAACCCTAACCCTAACCCTAACCCTAACCCTAACCCTAACCCTAACCCTAAACTTAACCCTAACCCTAAGACAACCCTAACCCTAACCCTAACCCTAACCCTAACCCTAAACCTAAGAGAACACTAACCCTAAACCTAACCCTAACCCTAACCTTAACCCTAAAACTAACCCTAACCCTAACCCTAACCCTAACCCTAACCCTAACCCTAACCCTAACCTAATCCTAAACATAACCCTAAACATAACCATAACCCTAACACTAACCCTAAACCTAAGCCTAAGAGAATACTAAACCTAACCCTAACCCTAACCCTAAACCTAACCCTAACCTTAACCCTAACCCTAACCCTAACCCTTACCCTAACCCTAACCATAACCCTAACCCTAACCCTAAGATAAACCTAACACTAAACCCTAACCCTAACGCTAATCCTTAACCTAACCCTAAAACTAACCCTAACCCTAACCCTAAACCTATCCCAAACCCTTACCCTAACACTAACCCTAACCGTAACCCTAACCGTAACCGTAACCCTAACCCTAACCCTAACCCTAACCCCAAACCTAACCCTAAACCTAAGCCTATCCCTAACCCTAACCCTAACCCTAAGAGAACACTAACCCTAAACTTAAACCTAAGAGATCACTAACCCTAAACCTAACCCTAACCCTAACCCTAACCCTAACCCTAACCCTAACCCTAACCCTAACCCTAACCCGAACCCTAACCCTTACCCTAACCCTAAACCTAAACCTAAGAGATCACTAACCCTAAACCTAACCCTAACCCTAACCCTAACCCTAAACCTAACCCTAACCCTAACCCTAACCTTAACCCTAACCCTAACCCTTACCCTAACCCTAACCCTAACTCTAACCTTAACCCTAACCCTAAGAGAACCCTAACCCTAACCCTAACCTAACCCTAACCCTAACCATAACCCTAACACTAACCCTAACCCTAAGCCTAAGAGAACACTAACCCTAACCCTAACCCTAACCCCAAAACTAACCCTAACCCTAAGCCTATCCCTAACCCTAACACTAACCCTAAGAGAACACTAACCCTAACCCTAACCCTAACCCTAACCCTAACCCTAAACCTAACCCTAACCCTAACCCTAACCGTAACACTAATCATAACACTGACCCTAAACCTAACACTAACCCTAACCCTAAACCTAACCCCAACCCTAACCCTAACCCTAACCCTAAACCTAACCCTAACCCTAACCCTAACCCTAACCCTAAGAGAACACTAACCCTAACCCTAAACCACAGCCTAAGAGAACCCTAAACCTAAACCTACACCTAACCCTAACCCTAACCCTAACCCTTACCCTAACCCTAAACCTGAACATAAGAGATCACTAACCCTAAACCTAACCCTTACCCTAACCCTAACCCTAACCCTAACCCTAACCGTAACCCTAACCTTAACCCTAACCCTAACCCTTACCCTAACCCTAAACCTAAACCTAAGAGATCACTAACCCTAACCCTAACCCTAAACCTAAGAGAACCCTAACCCTAAACCTAAACCTAACCCTAACCCTAACCCTAACCCTCAGAGAACACTAACCCTAACCCTAACCCTAAGCCTAAGAGAAACCTAACCCTAACCCTAACCCTAACCCTAACCCTAACCCTAACCCTAAACGTAAGAGATCACTAACCCTAACCCTAACCCTAACCCTAACCCTAACGCTAACCCTAACCCTAACCCTTACCCTAACCCTAACCCTAACCCTAACCCTAACATAACCCTAACCATAACCCTAACCCTAACCCTAACCCTAACCCTAAGCCTAAGAGAACCCTAACCCTAACCCTAACCTAACCCTAACCCTAACCATAACCCTAACACTAACCCTAACCCTAAGCCTAAGAGAACACTAACCCTAACCCTAACCCTAACCCCAAAACTAACCCTAACCCTAAGCCTATCCCTAACCCTAACACTAACCCTAAGAGAACACTAACCCTAACCCTAACCCTAACCCTAACCCTAACCCTAAACCTAACCCTAACCCTAACCCTAACCGTAACACTAATCATAACACTGACCCTAAACCTAACACTAACCCTAACCCTAAACCTAACCCCAACCCTAACCCTAACCCTAACCCTAAACCTAACCCTAACCCTAACCCTAACCCTAACCCTAAGAGAACACTAACCCTAACCCTAAACCACAGCCTAAGAGAACCCTAAACCTAACCCTACACCTAACCCTAACCCTAACCCTAACCCTTACCCTAACCCTAAACCTGAACATAAGAGATCACTAACCCTAAACCTAACCCTTACCCTAACCCTAACCCTAACCCTAACCCTAACCCTAACCCTAACCTTAACCCTAACCCTAACCCTTACCCTAACCCTAAACCTAAACCTAAGAGATCACTAACCCTAACCCTAACCCTAAACCTAAGAGAACCCTAACCCTAAACCTAAACCTAACCCTAACCCTAACCCTAACCCTCAGAGAACACTAACCCTAACCCTAACCCTAAGCCTAAGAGAAACCTAACCCTAACCCTAACCCTAACCCTAACCCTAACCCTAACCCTAAACGTAAGAGATCACTAACCCTAACCCTAACCCTAACCCTAACCCTAACGCTAACCCTAACCCTAACCCTTACCCTAACCCTAACCCTAACCCTAACCCTAACATAACCCTAACCATAACCCTAACCCTAACCCTAACCCTAACCCTAACCCTAAGCCTAAGAGAACACTAACCCAAACCCTAACCCTAACCCTAGCCCTAACACTGACCCTAACCCTACCCCTAACCCTAACCCTAACCCTAACCCTAACCCTAACTCTAACCCTAAGAGAACCCTAACACTAACCCTAACCCTAACCCTAACCCTAACCCTAACCCTAAACCTAACCCTAAACCTAACCCTAACCCTAACCCTAACCCTAACAGAACACTAACCCTAACCCTAACCCTAAGAGAACCCTAACCCTAACACTAACCCTAACCCTAACCTTAACCCTAAACCTAAGAGAACACTAACCCTAACCCTAATCCTAACCCTAAACCTAACACTAACCCTAACACTAACCCTAACCCTAACCCTAACCCTAACCCTAACCCTAACCTAATCCTAAACATAACCCTAACCCTAACCCTAACCCTAACCCTAAGAGAACACTAACGCTAACCCTAACCCTAACCCTAACCCTAACCCTAACCCTATCCCTAACCGTAACCCTAACCCTAACCCTAACCCTAACCCTAACCCTAACCCCAAACCTAACCCTAACCCTAAGCCTATCCCTAACCCTAACCCTAACCCTAAGAGAACACTAACCCTAACCCTAAACCTAACCCTAACCCTAACCCTAACCCTAACCCTAACCCTAACCCTAAACTTAACCCTAACCCTAAGACAACCCTAACCCTAACCCTAACCCTAACCCTAACCCTAACCCTAACCCTAAACCTAAGAGAACACTAACCCTAAACCTAACCCTAACCCTAACCTTAACCCTAAAACTAACCCTAACCCTAACCCTAACCCTAACCCTAACCCTAACCCTAACCCTAACCCTAACCTAATCCTAAACATAACCCTAAACATAACCATAACCCTAACACTAACCCTAAACCTAAGCCTAAGAGAATACTAAACCTAACCCTAACCCTAACCCTAAACCTAACCCTAACCTTAACCCTAACCCTAACCCTAACCCTTACCCTAACCCTAACCATAACCCTAACCCTAACCCTAAGATAAACCTAACACTAAACCCTAACCCTAACGCTAATCCTTAACCTAACCCTAAAACTAACCCTAAACCTAAACCTATCCCAAACCCTTACCCTAACACTAACCCTAACCGTAACCCTAACCGTAACCCTAACCCTAACCCTAACCCTAACCCTAACCCCAAACCTAACCCTAAACCTAAGCCTATCCCTAACCCTAACCCTAACCCTAAGAGAACACTAACCCTAAACTTAAACCTAAGAGATCACTAACCCTAAACCTAACCCTAACCCTAACCCTAACCCTAACCCTAACCCTAACCCTAACCCTAACCCTAACCCTAACCCTAACCCTAACCCTAACCCTAACCCGAACCCTAACCCTTACCCTAACCCTAAACCTAAACCTAAGAGATCACTAACCCTAAACCTAACCCTAACCCTAACCCTAACCCTAAACCTAACCCTAACCCTAACCCTAACCTTAACCCTAACCCTAACCCTTACCCTAACCCTAACCCAAACTCTAACCTTAACCCTAACCCTAAGAGAACCCTAACCCTAACCCTAACCTAACCCTAACCCTAACCATAACCCTAACACTAACCCTAACCCTAAGCCTAAGAGAACACTAACCCTAACCCTAACCCTAACCCCAAAACTAACCCTAACACTAAGCCTATCCCTAACCCTAACACTAACCCTAAGAGAACACTAACCCTAACCCTAACCCTAACCCTAACCCTAACCCTAACCCTAACCCTAACCGTAACACTAATCATAACACTAACCCTAAACCTAACACTAACCCTAACCCTAAACCTAACCCCAACCCTAACCCTAACCCTAACCCTAAACCTAACCCTAACCCTAACCCTAACCCTAACCCTAAGAGAACACTAACCCTAACCCTAAACCACAGCCTAAGAGAACCCTAAACCTAACCCTACACCTAACCCTAACCCTAACCCTAAACCTTACCCTAACCCTAAACCTAAACATAAGAGATCACTAACACTAAACCTAACCCTTACCCTAACCCTAACCCTAACCCTAACCCTAACCCTAACCCTAACCCTAACCTTAACCCTAACCCTAACCCTTACCCTAACCCTAACCCTAACTCTAACCTTAACCCTAATCCTAAGAGAACCCTAACCCTAACCCTAACCTAACCCTAACCCTAACCCTAACCCTAACCCTAACCCTAACCCTAACCCTAACCCTAACCCTAACGCTAACCCTAACCCTAACCCTAACCCTAACCCTAACCCTAAGAGAATACTAACCCTAACCCTAACCCCAACCCTAACCCTAACCCTAACCCTAACCCTAACCCTAACCCTAACCCTAAACCTAAA
>NW_028181453.1:685000-687500 GCF_964211825.1 Aythya ferina
TAAACCCTAACCCTAACCCTAACCCTAACCCTAAACCTAATTCTTACTCTAAACCTAACCCTAACCCTATCAATAACCCTAACCCTAACCCTAAGTGAACACTAACCCTAACCCTAACCCTAACCCTAACCCTAACCCTAACCCTAACCCTAACCATAACCCTAAACGTAAACCTAAGAAATCACTAACCCTAAACCTAACCCTAACCCTAACGCTAACCGTAACGCTAACCATAACACTAACCCTAACCCTAACCCTAACCCTAACCCTAACCCTAACCCTAACGCTAACCCTAACCCTAACCCTTACCCTAAGAGAACCCTAACCCTAACCCTACCCCTAACCCTAACCCTAACCTTTACCCTAACCGTAAACCTAAACCTAAGAGATCACTAACCCTAACCCTAACCCTAAACCTAAGAGAACCCTAACCCTAACCCTAACCCTAACACTAACCCTAACCCTAAACCTAAACCTAACCCTAACCCTAACCCTAACCCTAACCCTAACCCGAACCCTAACCCTAACCCTAACCCTAACCCTAACCCTAAGAGAACCCTAACCCTAAACCTAACCCTAACACAAACCCTAACCCTAACCCTAACTCTAAGAGAACACTAACCCTAACCCTAACCCTAACCCTAACCCTAACCCTAATCCTAACCCTAACACTAACCTTAATCCTAACCCTAACCCTAACCCTAACCCTACCCCTAACACTAAACCTAACTCTAACCCTAAACCTAACCCTAAACCTAACCCTAAGCCTAAGAGAATCCTAACCCTAACCCTAACCCTAACCCTAACCCTAACCCTAACCCTAACCCTAACCCTAAAACTAAACCTAAACCTAACCCTAACCCTAACCCTAAGAGAACCCTAACCCTAAGCCTAATCCTAACCCTAACCCTAAGAGTACCCTAACCCTAACCCTAACACTAACCGTAACCCTAACCCTAACCAAAACCCTAACCCTAACCCTAAACCTAAGCCTAAACCTAAGCCTAAGCCTAACCCTAAACCTAATCCTAACCCTAACCCTAACCCTAATCCTAACCCTAACACTAACCTTAATCCTAACCCTAACCCTAACCCTAACCCTACCCCTAACACTAAACCGAACCCTAACCCTAAACCTAACCCTAAACCTAACCCTAACCCTAAGAGAATCCTAACCCTAACCCTAACCCTAACCCTAACCCTAACCCTAACCCTAACCCTAACCCTAAAATTAAACCTAAACCTAACCCTAACCCTAACCCTAAGAGTACCCTAACCCTAACCCTAACACTAACCGTAACCCTAACCCTAATACAAACCCTAACCCTAACCCTAAACCTAAGCCTAAACCTAACCCTAAACCTAATCCTAACCCTAACCCTAACCCTAACCCTAACCCTAACCCTAACACTAACCTTAATCCTAACCCTAAAGTTAACCCTAACCCTAACCCTACCCCTAACGCTAAACCTAACCCTAACGGTAACCCTAACCCTAACCCTAAGAGAACACTAAAACTAACCCTAACCCTATACCTAACTCTAACCCTAACCCTAACCCTAAACCTAACCAAAACCCTAACCCTAACCCTAACCCTAAGAGAACACTAACCCTAACCCTAATCTTAATCCTAACCATAAACCTAACCCTAACCCTAAACCTAACCCTAAACCTAAGAGAACCCTAACCCTAACCCTAACCCTAACCCTAACCCTAACCCTAACCCTAACCCTAACCCTAACCTCAATCCTAACCCTAACCCTAACGTTAACCCTAACCCTAACCCTAACCCTAACCCTAACTCTAACCCTAAACCTAATCCTAAACCTAACCCTAACCCTAACCCTAACCCTAACCCTAACCCTAACCCTAAGAGAACCCTAACACTAACCCTAATCCTAACCCTAATCCTAAGAGAATCCTAACCCTAACCCTAACACTAACCCAAACCCTAACCCTAACCCTAAGCCTAAGCCTAAGCCTAAGCCTAAGCCTAAGCCTAAGCCTAAGCCTAAGCCTAAGCCTAAGCCTAAGCCTAAGCCTAACACTAACCCTAACCCTAACCTTAACACTAACCCTAACACTAACCCTAACCCTAACCGAAACCCCTAACCCTAACCCTAAATCTTACACTAACCCTAACCCTAACCCTATCAATAACCCTAACCCTAACCCTAAGAGAACACTAACCATAACCCTAACCCTAACCCTAACCCTAACCCTAACCCTAACCCTAACCCTAACCCTAACCCTAACCCTAACCCTAACCGTAACCCTAACCCTAACCCTAACCCTAAACCTAACCCTAACACTAACCCTAATCCCTAACCCTAAGAGAACACTTACCCTAACCCTAACCCAAACCCTCAGAGAACCCTAACCCTAACCCTACCCCTAACCCTAACCCTAACCCTTACCCTAACCCTAAACCTAAACCTGAGATCACTAATCCTAACCCTAACCCTAACCCTAAGAGAACACTATCCATAACCCTAACCCT
>NW_028181453.1:715000-722500 GCF_964211825.1 Aythya ferina
ACCTTAACCCTAACCCTAAGAGAACCCTAACCCTACTCCTAACAATAACGCTAATCCTAAACCTAACCCTAACCCTAACCCTAAACCTAATCCTAACCTTAACACTAACCCTAACCCTAACCCTTACCCTAACCCTAACTCTAACCCTAACCCAAACCCTAAGAGAAACCTAACACTAAACCCTAACCCTAACGCTAATCCTTAACCTAACCCTAAAACTAACCCTAACCATAACCCTAAACCTATCCCAAACCCTTACCCTAACCCTAACCCTAACCGTAACCCTAACCCTAACCCTAACCCTAACCCTAACCCTAACCCTAAACCTAACCCTAACACTAACGTTAACCCTAACCCTAACCCTAACCCTAACCATAACCCTAACACTAACCCTAACCCTAAGCCTAAGAGAACACTAACCCTAACTCTAACCCTAACCCCAAACCTAACCCTAACCCTAAGCCTATCCCTAACCCTAACCCTAACCCTAAGAGAACACTAACCCTAACCCTAACCCTAACCCTAACCGTAACCCTAACCCTAACCCTAACCCTAACCCTAAACTTAACCCTAACCCTAAGAGAACCCTAACCCTAACCCTAACCCTAACCCTAACCCTAACCCTAACCCTAACCCTAACCCTAACCCTAACCCTAAACCTAAGAGAACACTAACCCTAACCCTAACCCTAACCCTAACCCTAATCCTAACACTAACCCTAAACCTAACCCTAACCCTAACCCTAACCCTAACCCTAACACTAACCCTAACCCTAACCCTAACCCTAACCCTAACCCTAACCTAATCCTAAACATAACCCTAACCCTAACCCTAACCCTAAGAGAACACTAACCCTAACCCTAACCCACACCCTAAGAGAACCCTAAACCTAACCCTACCCCTAACCCTAACCCTAACCCTAACCCTAACCCTTACCCTCACCCTAAACCTAAACCTAAGAGATAACTAACCCTAAACCTAACCCTAACCCTAACCCTAACCCTAACCCTAAACCTAACCCTAACCTTAACCCTAACCCTAACCCTTACCCTAACCCTAACCCTAACTCTAACCTTAACCCTAACCCTAAGAGAACACTAACCCTAACCCTAACCCTAACTCTAATCCTAACCCTAACCCTAACCCTAACCCTTACCCTAACCCTAACTCTAACCCTAACCCTAACCCTAACCCTAACCCTAAGAGAAACCTAACACTAAACCCTAACCCTAACGCTAATCCTTAACCTAACCCTAAAACTAACCCTAAACCTAACCCTAAACGTAACCCAAACCCTTACCCTAACCCTAACCCTAACCGTAACCCTAACCCTAACCCTAACCCTAACCCTAACCCTAACACTAACTTTAACCCTAACCCTAACACTAACCCTAACCCTAACCATAACCCTAACACTAACCGTAACCCTAAGCCTAAGAGAACACTAGCCCTAACCCTAACCCTAACCCCAAACCTAACCCTAAACCTAAGCCTATCCCTAACCCTAACCCTAACCCTAAGAGAACACTAACCCTAACCCTAACCGTAACCCTAACCTTAACCCTAACCCTAACCCTAACCCTAACCCTAACCCTAACCCTAAACTTAACCCTAACCCTAAGAGAACCCTAACCCTAACCCTAACCCTAACCCTAACCCTAACCCTAACCCTAACCCTAACCTAATCCTAAACATAACCCTAACCCTAACCCTAACCCTAACCCTAGGAGAACACTAACCCTAACCCTAACCCACACCCTAAGAGAACCCTAAACCTAACCCTACCCCTAACCCTACCCCTAACCCTAATCCTAACCCTAACTCTAACCCTAACCTTAACCCTTACCCTAAGAGAACCCTAACCCTAACCCTAATCCTAACCCTAACCCTAACCCTAACCCTTAGCCTAAACCTAACCCTAACCCTAACCCTAACCGTAACCCTAACCCTAACCCTAACCCTAACCCTAACCCTAACACTAACTTTAACCCTAACCCTAACACTAACCCTAACCCTAACCATAACCCTAACACTAACCGTAACCCTAAGCCTAAGAGAACACTAGCCCTAACCCTAACCCTAACCCCAAACCTAACCCTAAACCTAAGCCTATCCCTAACCCTAACCCTAACCCTAAGAGAACACTAACCCTAACCCTAACCCTAACCCTAACCTTAACCCTAACCCTAACCCTAACCCTAACCCTAACCCTAACCCTAAACTTAACCCTAACCCTAAGAGAACCCTAAACCTAACCCTAACCCTAACCCTAACCCTAACCCTAACCCTAACCTAATCCTAAACATAACCCTAACCCTAACCCTAACCCTAACCCTAGGAGAACACTAACCCTAACCCTAACCCACACCCTAAGAGAACCCTAAACCTAACCCTACCCCTAACCCTACCCCTAACCCTAATCCTAACCCTAACTCTAACCCTAACCTTAACCCTTACCCTAAGAGAACCCTAACCCTAACCCTAACCCTAACCCTAACCCTAACCCTAACCCTTAGCCTAAACCTAACCCTAACCCTAACCCTAACCCTAAGAGAACACTATCCCTAACCCTAACCCTAACCCTAAGAGAACCCTAACCCTAACCCTAACACTAAGCCTAACCCTAATTGAAACCCTTTCCCTTAATCTATCCCTAACCTTAACCCTAACCGTAAATCTAAGAGAACACTAACACTAACCCTAACAATAACCTTAATCCTAACACTAAACCTAACACTAACCCTAAGCCTAACCCTAAATCTAATCCTAAATCTAACCTTAAACCTAACCCTAACCCTAACCCTAACCCTAACCCTAACCCTAAGAGAACAGTAATCCTAAACATAACCTAACCATAAAACTAACCCTAACCCTAACCCTAACCCTAACCCTATCTCTAAGAGAACCCTAACCCTAACCATAAGAGAACCCTAACCGTAACCGTAAACCTAACACTAACCCTAACACTAACCCTAACCCTAACCCTAACCCTTACCCTAACCCTAACCGTATCCCTAACCCTAGCCCTAACCCTAACCCTAACCCTAACCCTAACCCTAACCCTAACCCTAACCCTAACCTAAGAGAATACTAAACCTAACCCTAACCCTAACCCCAACCCTAACCCTAACCCTAACCCTAAACCTAACCCTAACCCTAATCCTAACCCTAAACCTAAGAGAACACTAACCCTAACCCTAACCCACACCCTAAGAGAACCCTAAACCTAGCCCTACACCTAACCCTAACCCTAACCCTAACCCTTACCCTAACCCTAAACCTAAACCTAAGAGATCACTAACCGTAAACCTAACCCTAACACTAACCCTAACCCTAACCTTAACCCTTACCCTAACCCTTACCCTAACCCTAACCCTAACCCTAACCTTAACCCTAACCCTGAGAGAACCCTAAACCTAACCCTACACCTAACCCTAACCCTAACCCTAACCCTTACCCTAACCCTAAACCTAAACCTAAGAGATCACTAACCGTAAACCTAACCCTAACCCTAACCCTAACCCTAACCTTAACCCTTACCCTAACCCTTACCCTAACCCTAACCCTAACCCTAACCTTAACCCTAACCCTGAGAGAACACTAAACCTAACCCTAACCCTAACGCTAACCCTAACCCTAACCCTAAGAGAACCCTAACCCTAACCCTAACCCTAATGCTAATCCTAAACCTAACCCTAAAACTAACCCTAACCCTAACCCTAAACCTAACCCAAACCCTAACCCTAACCCTAAACCTAACGGTAACTCTAAGAGAACACTAATCCTAACCCTAACCCTAACCCTAACCCTAACCCTAATCCTAAACGTAAGTGATCACTAACCCTAACCCTAACCCTAACCCTAACCCTAACCCTAACCCTAACATAACCCTAACCATAACCCTAACCCTAACCCTAACCCTAGGCCTAAGAGAACACTAACCCAAACCCTAACCCTAACCCTAACCCTAACCCTAACCCAAACCCTAATCCTAACCCTAACCCTAACCCTAACCCAAACCCTAACCCTAACCCTTACCCTAACCCTAACCCTAACCCTAACCCTAAGAGAAATCTAACACTAAACCCTAACACTAACGCTAATCCTTAACCTAACCCTAAAACAAACCCTAATCCTAACCCTAACCCTAAACCTAACCCTAAACCTAACCCTAACCCTAACCGTAACCCTAACCCTAACCCTAACCCTAACCCTAACCCTAACACTAACGTTAACCCTAACCCTAACCCTAACCCTAACCCTAACCATAACCCTAACACTAACCCTAACCCTAATCCTAAGAGAACACTAACCCTAACCCTAACCCTAACCCCAAACATAACCCTAAACCTAAGCCTATCCCTATACCTAACCCTAACCCTAATAAAACACTAACCCTAACCCTAACGCTAACCGTAACACTAACCCTAACCCTAACCCTAACCCTAAACTTAACCCTAACCCTAAGAGAACCCTAACCCTAACCCTAACCCTAACCCTAAGAGAATACTAACCCTAACCCTAACCCTAACCCTAACCCTAAACCTAACCCTAAACCTAACCCTAACCCTAACCCTAACCCTAACCCTATCCCTAATCCTAAGTGAATACTAACCCTAACCCTAACCCTAACCCCAACCCTAACCCTAACCCTAACCCTGAATCTAACCCTAACCCTAACCCTAACCCTAACCCTAAGAGAACACTAACCCTAACCCTAACCCTAACCCTAAGAGAACCCTAACACTAACCATAACCCTTACCTAACCCTAACCCTAACCCTAACCCTAACCCTAACCCTAACCCTAACCCTAACCCTAACCCTAACCCTAACCCTAACCCCAAACCTAACCCTAACCCTAACTCTAACCCTAAGAGAACACTAACCCTAACCCTAATCCTAACCCTAACCCTAACCCTAACCCGAACCCGAACCCTAACCCTAACCCTAATCCTAACCCTAACCCTAACCCTAACCCTAACCCTAACAAGAGAACACTAACCCTAACCCTAACCCTAACCCTAACCCTAACCCTAACCCTAACACTTAGCCTAAACCTAACCCTAACCCTAACCCTAACCCTAAGAGAACACTAACCCTAACCCTAACCCTAACCCAAAGAGAACCCTAACCCTAACCCTAACACTAAGCCTATCCCTAATTGAAACCCTTTCCCTTAATCTATCCCTAACCCTAACCCTAACCGTAAATCTAAGAGAACACTAACACTAACCCTAACACTAACCTTAATCCTAACCCTAAACCTAACCCTGACCCTAACCCTAACCCTAACTCTAATCCTAAATCTAACCCTAACCCTAAACCTAACTCTAACCCTAACCCTAACCCTAACCCTAACCCTAACCCTAAGAGAACAGTAATCCTAAACCTAACCTAACCATAAAACTAACCCTAACCTAACCCTAACCCAAACCCTATCTCTAAAAGAACCCTAACCCTAACCATAAGAGAACCCTAAACGTAACCGTAAACCTAACACTAAACCTTACCCTAACCCTAAGCCTAACCCTAACCTTAACCCTAAACCTAAGAGAACACTAACCCTAACCCTAACCCTAACCCTAACCCTAACCCTAAACCTAACCCTAAACCTAACCCTAACCCTACCCTAACCCTAACAGAACACTAACCCTAACCCTAACCCTAAGAGAACCCTAACCCTAACACTAACCCTAACCCTAACCTTAACCCTAAACCTAAGAGAACACTAACCCTAACCCTAACCCTAACCCTAACCCTAACCCTAACACTAACCCTAACCCTAACCCTAACCATAACCCTAACCCTAACCCCAAAACTAACCCTAACCTAATCCTAAACATAACCCTAACCCTAACCCTAACCCTAACACTAAGAGAACACTAACCCTAACCCTAACCCTAACCCTAACCCTAACCCTAACCGTAACCCTAACCCTAACCCTAACCCTAACCCTAACCCTAACACTAACGTTAACCCAAACCCTAACCCTAAACCTAACCCTAACCCTAACCTTAACCATAACCCTAACACTAACCATAACCCTAACACTAACCCTAACCCTAAGAGAACACTAACCCTAACCCTAACCCTAACCCTAACCCTAACCCTAACCCTAACCCTAACCCTAAGAGAACACTAACCCTAACCCTAACCCACACCCTAAGAGAACCCTAAACCTAACCCTACACCTAACCCTACCCCTAACCCTAACCCTAACCCTAACCCTAACCCTAAACCTAAGAGATCACTAACCCTAACCCTAACCCTAACCCTAACCCTAACCCTAACCCTAACCCTAAGCCTAACCCTAACCTTAACCCTAACCCTAACCCTTACCCTAACCCTAACCCTAACTCTAACCTTAACCCTAACCCTAAGAGAACCCTAACCCTACTCCTAACAATAACGCTAATCCTAAACCTAACCCTAACCCTAACCCTAAACCTAATCCTAACCTTAACACTAACCCTAACCCTAACCCTTACCCTAACCCTAACTCTAACCCTAACCCAAACCCTAAGAGAAACCTAACACTAAACCCTAACCCTAACGCTAATCCTTAACCTAACCCTAAAACTAACCCTAACCATAACCCTAAACCTATCCCAAACCCTTACCCTAACCCTAACCCTAACCGTAACCCTAACCCTAACCCTAACCCTAACCCTAACCCTAACCCTAACCCTAAACCTAACCCTAACACTAACGTTAACCCTAACCCTAACCCTAACCCTAACCCTAACCATAACCCTAACACTAACCCTAACCCTAAGCCTAAGAGAACACTAACCCTAACTCTAACCCTAACCCCAAACCTAACCCTAACCCTAAGCCTATCCCTAACCCTAACCCTAACCCTAAGAGAACACTAACCCTAACCCTAACCCTAACCCTAACCGTAACCCTAACCCTAACCCTAACACTAAGCCTATCCCTAATTGAAACCCTTTCCCTTAATCTATCCCTAACCCTAACCCTAACCGTAAATCTAAGAGAACACTAACACTAACCCTAACACTAACCTTAATCCTAACCCTAAACCTAACCCTGACCCTAACCCTAACCCTAAATCTAATCCTAAATCTAACCCTAACCCTAAACCTAACTCTAACCCTAACCCTAACCCTAACCCTAACCCTAACCCTAACCCTAACCCTAACCCTAACCCTAAGAGAACAGTAATCCTAAACCTAACCTAACCATAAAACTAACCCTAACCTAACCCTAAACCTAACCCTATCTCTAAAAGAACCCTAACCCTAACCATAAGAGAACCCTAAACGTAACCGTAAACCTAACACTAAACCTTACCCTAACCCTAACCCTAACCCTAACCTTAACCCTAAACCTAAGAGAACACTAACCCTAACCCTAACCCTAACCCTAACCCTAACCCTAAACCTAACCCTAAACCTAACCCTAACCCTACCCTAACCCTAACAGAACACTAACCCTAACCCTAACCCTAAGAGAACCCTAACCCTAACACTAACCCT
>NW_028181453.1:727500-730000 GCF_964211825.1 Aythya ferina
ACCCTAAGAGAACCCTAACCCTAACACTAACCCTAACCCTAACCTTAACCCTAAACCTAAGAGAACACTAACCCTAACCCTAACCCTAACCCTAACCCTAACACTAACCCTAACCCTAACCCTAACCATAACCCTAACCCTAACCCCAAAACTAACCCTAACCTAATCCTAAACATAACCCTAACCCTAACCCTAACCCTAACACTAAGAGAACACTAACCCTAACCCTAACCCTAACCCTAACCCTAACCCTAACCCTAACCGTAACCCTAACCCTAACCCTAACCCTAACCCTAACCCTAACCCTAACACTAACGTTAACCCAAACCCTAACCCTAAACCTAACCCTAACCCTAACCTTAACCATAACCCTAACACTAACCATAACCCTAACACTAACCCTAACCCTAAGAGAACACTAACCCTAACCCTAACCCTAACCCTAACCCTAACCCTAACCCTAACCCTAACCCTAAGAGAACACTAACCCTAACCCTAACCCACACCCTAAGAGAACCCTAAACCTAACCCTACACCTAACCCTACCCCTAACCCTAACCCTAACCCTAACCCTAAACCTAAGAGATCACTAACCCTAACCCTAACCCTAACCCTAACCCTAACCCTAACCCTAACCCTAAGCCTAACCCTAACCTTAACCCTAACCCTAACCCTTACCCTAACCCTAACCCTAACTCTAACCTTAACCCTAACCCTAAGAGAACCCTAACCCTACTCCTAACAATAACGCTAATCCTAAACCTAACCCTAACCCTAACCCTAAACCTAATCCTAACCTTAACACTAACCCTAACCCTAACCCTTACCCTAACCCTAACTCTAACCCTAACCCAAACCCTAAGAGAAACCTAACACTAAACCCTAACCCTAACGCTAATCCTTAACCTAACCCTAAAACTAACCCTAACCATAACCCTAAACCTATCCCAAACCCTTACCCTAACCCTAACCCTAACCGTAACCCTAACCCTAACCCTAACCCTAACCCTAACCCTAACCCTAAACCTAACCCTAACACTAACGTTAACCCTAACCCTAACCCTAACCCTAACCCTAACCATAACCCTAACACTAACCCTAACCCTAAGCCTAAGAGAACACTAACCCTAACTCTAACCCTAACCCCAAACCTAACCCTAACCCTAAGCCTATCCCTAACCCTAACCCTAACCCTAAGAGAACACTAACCCTAACCCTAACCCTAACCCTAACCGTAACCCTAACCCTAACCCTAACACTAAGCCTATCCCTAATTGAAACCCTTTCCCTTAATCTATCCCTAACCCTAACCCTAACCGTAAATCTAAGAGAACACTAACACTAACCCTAACACTAACCTTAATCCTAACCCTAAACCTAACCCTGACCCTAACCCTAACCCTAAATCTAATCCTAAATCTAACCCTAACCCTAAACCTAACTCTAACCCTAACCCTAACCCTAACCCTAACCCTAACCCTAACCCTAACCCTAACCCTAACCCTAACCCTAACCCTAAGAGAACAGTAATCCTAAACCTAACCTAACCATAAAACTAACCCTAACCTAACCCTAAACCTAACCCTATCTCTAAAAGAACCCTAACCCTAACCATAAGAGAACCCTAAACGTAACCGTAAACCTAACACTAAACCTTACCCTAACCCTAACCCTAACCCTAACCTTAACCCTAAACCTAAGAGAACACTAACCCTAACCCTAACCCTAACCCTAACCCTAACCCTAACCCTAAACCTAACCCTAAACCTAACCCTAACCCTACCCTAACCCTAACAGAACACTAACCCTAACCCTAACCCTAAGAGAACCCTAACCCTAACACTAACCCTAACCCTAAACTTAACCCTAAACCTAAGAGAACACTAACCCTAACCCTAACCCTAACCCTAACCCTAACCCTAACCCTAACACTAACCCTAACCCTAACCCTAACCATAACCCTAACCCTAACCCCAAAACTAACCCTAACCTAATCCTAAACATAAACCTAACCCTAACCCTAACCCTAACCCTAACACTAAGAGAACACTAACCCTAACCCTAACCCTAACCCTAACCCTAACCCTAACCGTAACCGTAACCCTAACCCTAACCCTAACCCTAACCCTAACCCTAACACTAACGTTAACCCAAACCCTTACCCTAACCCTAACTCTAACCCTAACCCTAACCCTAAGAGAAACCTAACACTAAACCCTAACCCTAACGCTAATCCTTAACCTAACCCTAAAACTAACCCTAACCATAACCCTAAACCTATCCCAAACCCTTACCCTAACCCTAACCCTAACCGTAACCCTAACCCTAACCCTAACCCTAACCCTAACCCTAACCCTAAACCTAACCCTAACACTAACGTTAACCCTAACCCTAACCCTAACCCTAACCCTAACCCTAACCATAACCCTAACACTAACCCTAACCCTAAGCCTAAGAGAACACTAACCCTAACTCTAACCCTAACCCCAAACCTAACCCT
>NW_028181453.1:747500-750000 GCF_964211825.1 Aythya ferina
CCCTAACCCTAACCCTAACCCTAACCTTTACCCTAACCCTAAACCTAAATCTAAGAGATCACTAACCCTAAACCTAACCCTAACCCTAACCCTAACCCTAACCCTAACCCTAACCCTAAACCTAACCCTAACCTTAAAGCTAACCCTAACCCAAACCCTTACCCTAACCCTAACCCTAACCGTAACCCTAACCCTAACCCTAACCCTAACCCTAACCCTAACACTAAAATTAACCCTAACCCTAACCCTAACCCTAACCCTAACCATAACCCTAACACTAACCCTAACACTAAGCCTAAGAGAACACTAACCCTAACCCTAACCCTAACCCCAAACCTAAACCTAAACCTAAGCCTATCCCTAACCCTAACCCTAACCCTAATAGAACACTAACCCTAACCCTAACCCTAACCCTAACCCTAACCCTAACCCTAACCCTAAACTTAACCCTAACCCTAATAGAACCCTAACCCTAACCCTAACCCTAACCCTAACCCTAACCCTAACCCTAACCCTAACCCTAACCCTATCCCTAACCCTAAGAGAACACTAACCCTAACCCTAACCCTAACCACAACCCTAACCCTAACCCTAACCCTAAACCTAAACCTAACTCTAACCCTAACCCTAACCCTAAGAGAACACTAACCCTAACCCTAACCCTAAGAGAACCCTAAACCTAACCCTTACCTAACCCTAACCATAACCCTAACACTAACCCTAAGCCTAAGAGAACACTAACCCTAACCCTAACCCTAACCTTAAACCCAAACATAACCCTAACCCTAACTCTAACCCTAAGAGAACACTAACCGTAACCCTAACCCTAACCCTAACCCTAACCCTAACCCTACCCCTAACCCTAATCCTAACCCTAACCCTAACCCTAACCCTAACCCTAACAACAGAACACTAACCCTAACCCTAACCCTAACCCTTAGCCTAACCCTAACCCTAACCCTAACCCTAACACTAAGAGAACACTAAACCTAACCCTAACCCTAACCCTAAGAGAACCCTAACCCTTACACTAAGCCTAACCCTAATTGAAACCCTTTCCCTTAATCTATCCCTAACCCTAACCCTTACCGTAAATCTAAGAGAACCCTAACACTAACCCTAACACTAACCTTATTCCTAACCCTAAACCTAACCCTAACCCTAACCCTAACCCTAACTCTAATCCTAAATCTAACCCTAACCCTAACCCTAATCCTAACCCTAACCCTAACCCTATCTCTAAAAGAACCCTAGCCCTAACCATAAGAGAACCCTAACCGTAACCGTAAACCTAACACTAAACCTTACCCTAACCCTAACCCTAACCCTAACCTTAACCCTAAACCTAAGAGAACACTAACCCTAACCCTAACCCTAACCCTAACCCTATCCCTAAAACTAACCCTAACCCTAACCCTAACCCTAACCCTAACCCTAACCCTAACCCTAACCCTAACCCTAACCCTAACCGTAACCCTAACCCTAACCCTAACCCTAACCCTAACGTTAACCCTAACCCTAACCCTAAGCTAACCCTAACCCTAACCATAACCCTAACACTAACCCTAAGCTAAGCCTAAGAGAACACTAACCCTAACCCTAACCCTAACCCCAAACCTAACCCTAAACCTAAGCCTATCCCTAACCCTAACCCTAACCCTAACCCTAACCCTAACCCTAACCCTAACCCTAACCCTAACCCTATCCCTAACCCTAAGAGAATACTAACCCTAACCCTAACACTAACCCCAACCCTTACCCTAACCCTAACCCTAAACCTAACCCTAACCCTAACCCTAACCCTAACCCTAAGAGAACCCTAACCCTAACCCTAACCCTAACCCTAAACCCAAACCTAACCCTAACCCTAACTCTAACCCTAAGAGAACACTAACCCTAACCCTAACCCTAACCCTAACCCTAACCCTAACCCTAACCCTAACCCTAACCCTAACCCTAACCCTAACCCTAACCCTAACCCTAACCCTAACCCTAACCCTAACCCTAACCCTAACCCTAACCCTAACCCTAATCCTAACCCTAACCCTAACCCTAACCCTAACCCTAACAACAGAACACTAACCCTAACCCTAACCCTAACCCTAACCCTTAGCCTAACCCTAACCCTAACCCTAACCCTAACACTAAGAGAACACTAACCCTAACCCTAACCCTAACCCTAAGAGAACCCTAACCCTAACCCTAACACTAAGCCTAAACCTAATTGAAACCCTTTCCCTTAATCTATCCCTAACCCTAACCCTAACCGTAAATCTAAGAGAACCCTAACACTAACCCTAACACTAACCTTAATCCTAACCCGAAACCTAACCCTAACCCTAACACTAACCCTAATTCTAATCCTAAATCTAACCCTAACCCTAACCCTAACCCTAACCCTAACACTAACCCTAACCCTAACCCTATCCCTAAAAGAACCCTAGCCCTAACCATAAGAGAACCCTAACCGTAGCCGTAAACCTAACACTAAACCTTACCT
>NW_028181453.1:755000-757500 GCF_964211825.1 Aythya ferina
AACCCTAACCCTAACCCTATCTCTAAAAGAACCCTAACCCTAACCATAAGAGAACCCTATACGTAACCGTAAACCTAACACTAAACCTTACCCTAACCCTAACCTTAACCCTAACCTTAACCCTAAACCTAAGAGAACACTAACACTAACCCTAACCCTAACCCTAACTCTAACCCTAAACCTAACCCTAAACCTTACCCTAACCCTAACCCTAACCCTAACAGAACACTAACCCTAACCCTAACCCTAAGAAAACCCTAACCCTAACACTAACCCTAACCATAACCTTAACCCTAAACCTAAGAGAACACTAACCCTAACCCTAACCCTAAACCTAACCCTAACACTAACCCTAACCCTAACCCTAACCATAACCCTAACCCCAACCCTAACCCTAACCGTAACCCTACCCCTAACCCTAACCCTAACCCTAACCCTAACCCTAACCCTAACCCTAACCCTAACACTAACGTTAACCCTAACCCTAACCCTAACCCTAACCCTAACCCTAACCCTAACCCTAACCATAACCCTAACACTAACCATAACCCTAACACTAACCCTAACCCTAAGAGAACACTAACCCTAAACCTAACCCTAACCCTAACACTAACCCTAACCCTAACACTAACACTAACCCTAACCCTAACCCTAACCTTAACCCTAACCCTAACCATTACCCTAACCCTAACCCTAACTCTAACCTTAACCCTAACCCTAAGAGAACCCTAACCCTAACCCTAACCTAACCCTAACCCTAACCATAACCCTAACACTAACCCTAACCCTAAGCCTAAGAGAACACTAACCCTAACCCTAACCCTAACCCCAAAACTAGCCCTAACCCTAAGCCTATCCCTAACCCTAACCCTAAGCCTAAGAGAACACTAACCCTAACCCTAACCCTATCCCTAACCCTAACCCTAACCCTAACCCTAACCCTAACCCTAACCCTAACCCTAACCCTAAACCTAACCCTAACCCTAACCCTAACCCTAACCCTAACCTTAACCCTAACCCTAACCCTAACCC
The DNA here is from genome assembly GCF_964211825.1 of Aythya ferina. NCBI lineage: Eukaryota > Metazoa > Chordata > Aves > Anseriformes > Anatidae > Aythya > Aythya ferina. Next base: position 756,033 of record NW_028181453.1, read on the forward strand.
TAAGAGAATACTAACCCTAACCCTAACCCTAACCCCAACCCTAACCCTAACCCTAACCCTAACCCTAAACCTAACCCTAACCCTAACCCTAAGAGAACACTAACCCTAACCCTAACCCACACCCTAAGAGAACCCTAAACCTAACCCTACACCTAACCCTAACCCTAACCCTTACCCTAACCCTAAACCTAAACCTAACAGATCACTAACCCTAAACCTAACCCTAACCCTAACCCTAACCCTAACCCTAACCCGAACCCTAACCCTAACCCTAACCTTAACCCTAACCCTAACCCTAACCCTTACCCTAACCGTAACCCTAACCCTAACCCTAACCCTAACCCTAACCCTAACACTAACGTTAACCCTAACCCTAACCGTAACCCTAACCCTAACCCTAACCCTAACCCTAACCCTAAAACTAACGTTGACCCTAACCCTAACCCTAACCCTAACCCTAACCCTAACCATAACCCTAACACTAAACCTAACCCTAAGCCTAAGAGAACACTAACCCTAACCCTAACCCTAACCCTAACCCCAAACATAACCCTAAACCTAAGCCTATCCCTAACCCTAACCCTAACCCTAATAGAACACTAACCCTAACCCTAACCCTAACCCTAACCCTAACACTTAGCCTAAACCTAACCCTAACCCTAACCCTAAGAGAACACTAACCCTAACCCTAACCCTAACCCAAAGAGAACCCTAACCCTAACCCTAACACTAAGCCTAACCCTAATTGAAACCCTTTCCCTTAATCTATCCCTAACCCTAACCCTAACCGTAAATCTAAGAGAACACTAACACTAACCCTAACACTAACCTAAATCCTAACCCTAACCTTAACCCTAACACTAACCCTTACCCTAACCCTAAGAGAACAGTAATCCTAAACCTAACCTAACCATAAAACTAACCCTAACCTAACCCTAACCCTAACCCTATCTCTAAAAGAACCCTAACCCTAACCATAAGAGAACCCTAAACGTAACCGTAAACCTAACACTAAACCTTACCCTAACCCTAAACTTAACCCTAACCTTAACCCTAAACCTAAGAGAACACTAACCCTAACCCTAACCCTAACCCTAAACCTAACCCTAAACCTAACCCTAAACCTAACCCTAACCCTAACCCTAACCCTAACAGAACACTAACCCTAACCCTAACCCTAAGAGAACCCTAACCCTAACACTAACCCTAACCCTAACCTTAACCCTAAACCTAAGAGAACACTAACCCTAACCCTAACCCTAACCCTAACCCTAACCCTAACCCTAACCCTAACCCTAACCCTAAACTTAACCCTAACCCTAAGAGAACCCTAACCCTAACCCTAACCCTAACCCTAACCCTAAACCTAAGAGAACACTAACCCTAACCCTAACCCTAACCCTAACCCTAACCCTAAACCTAAGAGAACACTAACCCTAACCCTAACATTAACCCTAACCCTAACCCT
>NW_028181453.1:777500-780000 GCF_964211825.1 Aythya ferina
GAACCCTAACCCTAACCCTAACCCTAATCCTAACCCTAAACCTAACCCTAACCCTAACCCTAACCGTAACCCTAATCCTAACCCTAAACCTAAACCTAAGAGATCAGTAACCCTAACCATAACCCTAAACCTAAGAGAACCCTAACCCTAACCCTAACCCTAACACTAACACTAACCCTAACCCTAATCGTAACCCTTTCCCTATCTCTAACCCTAAACCTAACCTAACCCTAACTCTAAGAGAACACTAACCCTAACCGTAACACTAAACTTAATCCTAACCCTAACCCTAACCCTAACTCAAACCCTACACCTAACGCTAAACCTAACCCTAATTCTAACCCTAATCCTAATCCTAACCCTAACCCTAACCCTAACCCTAACCCTAACACTGACCCTAACCCTAACCCTAACCCGAACCCTAACCCTAACCCTAACCCTAACCCTAACCCTAACCCTAACCGTAACCCTAACCCTAACCCTAACCCTAACCCTAACCCTAAACCTAACCCTAACCCTATCCCTAACCCTAACCCAAACACTCAGAGAACCCTAACCGTAAACCTACCCCTAACCCTAACCCTTACCCTAACCCTAAACCTAAACCTAAGAGATCACTAACCCTAATCCTAACCCTAAGAGAACCCTAACCCTAACCCTAACACTAACCCTAACACTAACCCTAACCCTAACCGTAACCCTTTCCCTAACTCTCACCCTAACCCTAACCCTAACCCTAAATCTAAGAGAACACTAACATTAACCATAACCCTAAACCTAACCCTAACCCTAACCCTAACACTAACCTTAATCCTAACCCTAACCCTAACCCTACCCCTAACCCTAATCCTAACCCTAACCCTAACCCTAACCCTAACCCTAAGCCTAATCCTAACCCTAAACTTAACCCTAACCCTAACCCTAACCCTAACCCTAACCCTAACCTTAACCGTAAACCTAACCCTAAACCTAACCCTAACCCTAAGAGAACCCTAACCCTAACCCTTAACCTAACCCTAACCCTAACCCTAACCCTAACCCTAACCCTAACCTAACCCTAACCCTAACCTCACCCTAACCCTAAACCTAACCCTAACCCTAACCCTAAACCTAACCCTAAACCTAACCCTAACCGTAACCCTAACCCTAACCCTAACCCTAACCCTTAGCCTAAACCTAACCCTAACCCTAACCCTAAGAGAACACTATCCCTAACCCTAACCCTAACACTAACCTTAATCCTAAACCTAAACCTAACACTAACCCTAACCCTAACCCTAAATCTAATCCTAAATCTAACCCTAACCCTAACCCTAACCCTAACCCTAACCCTAACCCTAACCCTAAGAGAACAGTAATCCTAAACCTAACCTAACCAGAAAACTAACCCTACCCCTAACCCTAACCCTAACCCTATCTCTAAGAGAACCCTAACCCTAACCATAAGAGAACCCTTACCGTAACCGTAAACCTAACACTAACCCTTACCCTAACCCTAAACCTAACCCTAACCTTAACCCTAAACCTAAGAGAACACTAACCCTAACCCTAACCCTAACACTAAACCTAACCCTAAACCTAACCCTAACCCTAACCCTAACCCTAACAGAACATTAACCCTAACCCTAAACCTAAGAGAACCCTAACCCTAACCCTAACCCTAACCCTAACCCTAACCCTAACCCTAACCCTAACCCTAACCTAATCCTAAACATAACCCTAACCCTAACCCTAAGCCCAAGAGAACACTAACCCAAACCCTAACCGTAACCCTAACCCTAACCCTAACCCTAACCCTAACCCTAACCCTATCCCGAACCCTAACCCTATCCCGAACCCTAACCCTAACCCTAACCCTAACCCTAAGAGAACCCTAACCCTAACCCTAACACTAACCGTAAACCTAATCCTAACACTAACCCTAAACCTAACCCTAACCCTAATCCTAACCCCTAACGCTAACCCTTACCCTAACCTAACCCTAACCATAACGGTAACCCTAACCCTAACCCTAAGCCTAAGAGAACACTAACACTAACCATAACCCTATTCCTAACCCTAAACCTAACCCTAACCCTAACCCTATCCCTAACCGTAACCCTAACCCTAAGAGAACACTAACCCTAACCCTAACCCTAAAACTAACCCTAACCCTAACCCTAACCCTAACCCTAACCCTAACCCTAACCCTAACCCTAACCCTAACCCTAACCCTAACCCTAACCTTAACCCTAACCCTAACCCTAACCCTAACCCTAACCCTAACCCTAACCCTAACCCTAAGAGAATACTATCCCTAACCCTAACCCTAACCCTAACCCTAACCCTAACCCTTACCCTAAACCTAACCCTAACCCTAACCCTAAACATAACCCTAACCCTAACCCTAACCCTAACCCTAACCCTAACCCTAAGAGAACACTAACCCTAACCCTAACCCAAACCCTAAGAGAACCCTAACCCTAACCCTACCCGTAACCCTGACCCTAACCCTTACCCT
>NW_028181453.1:810000-815000 GCF_964211825.1 Aythya ferina
AACCCTAACCCTAACCGTAACCCTAACCCTAACCCTAACCCTAACCCCAACCCTAACCCTAACCCTAACCCTAAACCTAACCCTACTCCTAACCCTAACCCTAACCCTAACCCTTACCCTAACCCTAAACCTAAACCTAAGAGATCACAAACCCTAACCCTAACCCTAACCCTAACCCTAACCCTAACCCTAACCCTAACCCTAACCTTAACCCTAACCCTAACCCTTACCCTAACCCTAACCCTAACTCTAACCTTAACCCTAACCCTAAGACAACCCTAACCCTAACCCTAACACTAACCTAACCCTTACCCTAACCATAACCCTAACACTAACCCTAACCCTAAGCCTAAGAGAACACTAACCCTAACCCTAACCCTAACCCCAAAACTAACCCTAATCGTAAGCCTATCCCTAACCCTAACCCTAACACTAAGAGAACACTAACCATAACCCTAACCCTAACCCTAACCCTAACCCTAACCCTAACCCTAACCTTAACCCTAACCCTAAGAGAACCCTAACCCTAACCCTAACCCTAACCCTAACCCTAACCCTAACCCTAACCCTAACCCTAACCCTAACCCTAACCCTAACCCTAACCCTAACCCTAACCCTAACCCTAACCCTAACCCTAAGTGAATACTAACCCTAAACCTAACCCTAACCCCAACCCTAACCCTAACCCTAAACCTATCCCTAACCCTAACCCTAACCCTAACCCTAAGAGAACACTAACCCTAACCCTAACCCACACCCTAAGAGAACCCTAAACCTAACCCTACCCCTAACCCCAACCCTAACCCTAACCCTAACCCTTACCCTAACCCTAAACCTAAACCTAAGAGATCACTAACCCTAAACCTAACCCTAACCCTAACCCTAACCCTAACCCTAACCCTAACCCTAACCTTAACCCTAACCCTAAACCTTACCCTAACCCTAACCCTAACCCTAACCCTAACCCTAAGAGAAACCTAACACTAAACCCTAACACTAACTCTAATCCTTAACCTAACCCTAAAACTAACCCTAAACCTAACCCTAAACCTAACCCAAACCCTTACCCTAACCCTAACCCTAACCGTAACCCTAACCCTAACCCTAACCCTAACCCTAACACTAAAGTTAACCCTAACCCTAACCCTAACCCTAACCCTAACCCTATACATAACCCTAACACTAACCCTAACCCTAAGACTAAGAGAGCACTAACCCCTATCCTAACCCTAACGCCAAACCTAACCCTAAACCTAAGCCTATCCCTAACCCTAACCCTAACCCGAAGAGAACACTAACCCTAACCCTAACCCTAACCGTAACCCTAAACCTAACCCTAAACCTATCCCTAAACTTAACCCTAACCCTAAGAGAACCCTAACCCTAACCCTAACCCTAACCCTAACCCTAACCCTAACCCTATCCCTAACCCTAAGTGAATACTAACCCTAACCCTAACCCCAACCCTAACCCTAACCCTAACCCCAAACCTAACCCTAACCCTAACCCTAACCATAACCCTAACCCTAACCCTAAGAGAACACTACCCCTAACCCTAACCCTAACCCTAAGAGAACCCTAACCCTTACCCTAACCCTTACCTAACCCTAACCATAACCCTAACGCTAACCCTAAGCCTAAGAGAACACTAACCGTAAACCTAACCCTAACCCTAACCCCAAACGTAACCCTAACCCTAACTCTAACCCTAAGAGAACACTAACCCTAACCCTAACCCTAACCCTAACCCTAACCCTAACCCTAACCCTAAACCTAACCCTAACACGAACCCTAACCCTAACCAAAACCCTAATCCTAACCCTAACCCTAACCCTAACCCTAAACCTAACCCTAACCCTAACCGTAACCCTAATCCTAACACTAACCCTAAACCTAACACTAACCCTAACCCTAACCCTAACCCTAACCCCAACCCTAACCCTAACCCTAACTCTAAACCTAACCCTAACCCTACCCCTAACCCTAACCCTAAGAGAACACTAACCCTAACCCTAAACCACACCCTAAGAGAACCCTAAACCTAACCCTACCCCTAACCCTAACCCTAACCCTAACCCATACCCTAAACCTAAACCTAACCCTAAGCCTAAGCCTATCCCTAACCCTAACCCTAACCCTAAGAGAACACTAACCCTAAACCTAACCCTAACCGTAACCCTAACCCTAACCCTATCCCTAACCCTAACCTTAACCCTAACCCTAAGAGAACCCTAACCCTAACCCTAACCTAACCCTAACCCTAACCATAACCCTAACACTAACCCTAACCCTAAGCCTAAGAGAACACTAACCCTAACCCTAACCCTAACCCCAAAACTAACCCTAACCCTAAGCCTATCCCTAACCCTAACCCTTACCCTAACCCTAACCCTAACCCTAACCCTAAACCTAAACCAAACCCTTACCCTAACCCTAACCCTAACCGTAAACCTAACCCTAACCCTAACCCTAACCCTAACCCTAACACTAACGTTAACCCTAACCCTAACCCTAACCCTAACCCTAACCCTAACCATAACCCTAACACTAACCCTAAACCTAAGCCTAAGAGAATACTAGCCCTAACCCTAACCCTAACCCCAAACCTAAACCAAACCCTTACCCTAACCCTAACCCTAACCGTAAACCTAACCCTAACCCTAACCCTAACCCTAACCCTAACCCTAACACTAACGTTAACCCTAACCCTAACCCTAACCCTAACCCTAACCCTAACCATAACCCTAACACTAACCCTAAACCTAAGCCTAAGAGAATACTAGCCCTAACCCTAACCCTAACCCCAAACCTAACCCTAAACCTAAGCCTATCCCTAACCCTAACCCTAACCCTAAGAGAACACTAACCCTAAAAATAACCCTAACCGTAACCCTAACCCTAACCCTATCTCTAACCCTAAACTTAACCCTAACCCTAAGAGAACCCTAACCCTAACCCTAACCCTAACCCTAACCCTAACCCTAACCCTAACCCTAACCCTAACCCTAACCCTAACCCTATCCCTAACCCTAAGTGAATACTAACCCTAACCCTAACCCTAACCCCAACCCTAACCCTAACCCTAACCCGAACCCTAAACCTAACCCTAACCCTAACCCTAACCCTAACCCTAACCCTAAGAGAACACTAACCCTAACCCTAACCCTAACCCTAAGAGAACCCTAACCCTAACCCTAACCCTAACCCTAACCATAACCCTAACACTAACCCTAACCCTAAGCCTACGAGAACACTAACCCTAACCCTAACCCTAACCCCAAAACTAACCCTAACCCTAAGCCTATCCCTAACCCTAACCCTTACCCTAACCCTAACCCTAACCCTAACCCTAACCCTAAGAGACACCTAACACTAAACCCTAACCATAACGCTAATCCTTAACCTAACCCTAAAACTAACACTAACCCTAACCCTAAACCTAAACCAAACCCTTACCCTAACCCTAACCCTAACCGTAAACCTAACCCTAACCCTAACCCTAACCCTAACCCTAACACTAACGTTAACCCTAACCCTAACCCTAACCCTAACCCTAACCCTAACCATAACCCTAACACTAACCCTAAACCTAAGCCTAAGAGAATACTAGCCCTAACCCTAACCCTAACCCCAAACCTAACCCTAAACCTAAGCCTATCCCTAACCCTAACCCTAACCCTAAGAGAACACTAACCCTAAACCTAACCCTAACCGTAACCCTAACCCTATCTCTAACCCTAAACTTAACCCTAACCCTAAGAGAAACCTAACCCTAACCCTAACCCTAACCCTAACCCTAACCCTAACCCTAACCCTAACCCTAACCATATCCCTAACCCTAAGTGAATACTAACCCTAACCCTAACCCTAACCCCAACCCTAACCCTAACCCTAACCCTAACCCTAAACCTAACCCTAACCCTAACCCTAACCCTTACCCTAACCCTAAACCTAAACCTAAGAGATCACTAACCCTAACCCTAACCCTAACCCTAACCCTAACCCTAACCCTAACCCTAACCCTAACCCTAACCCGAAACCGAACCCTAACCCTAACCCTAACCCTAACCCTAACCCTAACCCTAACCCTAACCCTAACCGTAACCCTAATCCTAACACTAACCCTAAACCTAACACTAACCCTAACCCTAACCCTAACCCCAAAACTAACCCTAACCCTAAGCCTATCCCTAACCCTAACCCTTACCCTAACCCTAACCCTAACCCTAACCCTAACCCTAAGAGACACCTAACACTAAACCCTAACCATAACGCTAATCCTTAACCTAACCCTAAAACTAACCCTAACCCTAACCCTAAACCTAAACCAAACCCTTACCCTAACCCTAACCCTAACCGTAAACCTAACCCTAACCCTAACCCTAACCCTAACCCTAACCCTAACCCTAACCCTAACAGTAACCCTAACCCTAACCCTAACCCTAACCCTAACCATAACCCTAACACTAACCCTAAACCTAAGCCTAAGAGAATACTAACCGTAACCCTAACCCTAACCCCAAACCTAACCCTAAAACTAAGCCTATCCCTAACCCTAACCCTAACCCTAAGAGAACACTAACCCTAAACCTAACCCTAACCGTAACACTAACCCTAACCCTATCCCTAACCCTAAACTTAACCCTAACCCTAAGAGAACCCTAACCCTAACCCTAACCCTAACCCTAACCCTAACCCTAACCCTAACCCTAACCCTAACCCTAACCCTAAACCTAACCCTAACCCTAACCCTAACCCTAACCCTAACCCTAAGAGAACACTAACCCTAACCCTAACCCTAACCCTAAGAGAACCCTAACCCTAACCCTAACCCTTACCTAACCCTAACCCTAAACCTAACACTAACCCTAAGCCTAAGAGAACACTAACCGTAGACCTAACCCTAACCCTAACCCCAAACCTAACCCTAACCCTAACTCTAACCCTAAGAGAACACTAACCCTAACCCAAACCTAAACCCTAACCCTAACCCTAACCCT
>NW_028181453.1:835000-840000 GCF_964211825.1 Aythya ferina
AACCCTAACCCTAACCCTAACCCTAACCCTAAACCTAACCCTAACCCTAACCCTAACCCTAACCCTAACCCTAAGAGAACACTAACCCTAACCCTAACCCTAACCCTAAGAGAACCCTAACCCTAACCCTAACCCTTACCTAACCCTAACCCTAAACCTAACACTAACCCTAAGCCTAAGAGAACACTAACCGTAAACCTAACCCTAACCCTAACCCCAAACCTAACCCTAACCCTAACTCTAAACCTAAGAGAACACTAACCCTAACCCTAACCTAAACCCTAACCCTAACCCTAACCCTAACCCTAACCCTAAACCTAACCCTAACCCTAACCCTAACCCTAACCCGAACCCTAACCCTTACCCTAACCCTAAACCTAAACCTAAGAGATCACTAACCCTAAACCTAACCCTAACCCTAACCCTAACCCTAACCCTAACCCTAACCCTAACCCTAACCCTAACCCTAACCCTAACCCTAACCCTAACCCTAACCCTAACCTTAACCCTAACCCTAACCCTTACCCTAACCCTAACCCTAACTCTAACCATAACCCTAACCCTAAGAGAACCCTAACCCTAACCCTAACCTAACCCTAACCCTAACCATAACCCTAACACTAACCCTAACCCTAAGCCTAAGAGAACACTAACCCTAACCCTAACCCTAACCCCAAAACTAACCCTAACCCTAAGCCTATCCCTAACCCTAACACTAACCCTAAGAGAACACTAACCCTAACCCTAACCCTAACCCTAACCCTAACCCTAACCCTAACCCTAACCCTAACCGTAACACTAATCATAACACTAACCCTAAACCTAACACTAACCCTAACCCTAAACCTAACCCTAAACCTAACCCTAACCCTAACCCTAAACCTAACCCTAACCCTAACCCTAACCCTAACCCTAACCCTAACCCTAACCCTAAGAGAACACTAACCCTAACCCTAAACCACACCCTAAGAGAACCCTAAACCTAACCCTACACCTAACCCTAACCCTAACCCTAACCCTTACCCTAACCCTAAACCTAAACATAAGAGATCACTAACCCTAACCCTAACCCTAACCCTAACCCTAACCCTAACCCTAACCCTAACCCTAACCCTAACCCTAACCCTAACCCTAACCCTAACCCTAACCCTAACCCTAACCCTAACCTTAACCCTAACTCTAACCCTTAACCTAACCCTAACCCTAACTCTAACCTTAACCCTAATCCTAAGAGAATCCTAACCCTAACCCTAACCTAACCCTAACCCTAACCATAACCCTAACACTAACCCTAACCCTAAGCCTAAGAGAACACTAACCCTAACCCTAACCCTAACCCCAAAACTAAACCTAACCCTAAGCCTATCCCTAACCCTAACCCTAACCCTAAGAGAACACTAACCCTAACCCTAACCCTAACCCTAACCCTAACCCTAACCCTAACCCTAACCCTAACCCTAACCCTTACCCTAACCCTAACCCTAACCCTAACCCTAACCCTAACCCTAACCCTAACCCTAACCCTAAGAGAATACTAACCCTAACCCTAACCCTAACCCCAACCCTAACCCTAACCCTAACCCTAAACCTTACCCTAACCCTAAACCTAAACCTAAGAGATCACTAACCCTAAACCTAACCCTAACCCTAACCCTAAACCTAACCCTAACCCTAACCCTAACCTTAAACCTAACCCTAACCCTAACCCTTACCCTAACCCTAACCCTAACCCTAACCCTAAGAGAAACCAAACACTAAACCCTAACACTAAAGCTAATCCTTAACCTAACCCTAAACCTAACCCAAACCCTTACCCGAACCCTAACCGTAACCCTAACCCTAACCCTAACCATAACCCTAACCTTAACCCTAACACTAACGTTAGCCCTAACCCTAACCCTAACCATAACCCTAACCATAACCCTAACACTAACCCTAACCCTAAGCCTAAGAGAACACTAACCCTAACCCTAACCCTAACCCCAAACATAACCCTAAACCTAAGCCTATCCCTAACCCTAACCCTAACCCTAATAGAACACTAACCCTAACCCTAACCCTAACCGTAACCCTAACCCTAACCCTAACCCTAAACTTAACCCTAACCCTAAGAGAACCCTATCCCTAACCCTAACCCTAACCCTAAGAGAATACTAACCCTAACCCTAACCCTAACCCCAACCCTAACCCTAACCCTAAATCTAACCCTAACCCTAACCCTAACCCTAACCCTAACCCTAACCCTAACCCTAAGAGAACACTAACCCTAACCCTAACCCTAACCCTAAGAGAACCCTAACCCTAACCCTAACCCTTACCTAACCCTAACCATAATCCTAACACTAACCCTAAGCCTAAGAGAACACTAACCGTAAACCTAACCCTAACCCTAACCCTAACCCTAACCCTAACCCTAACCCTAACCCTAACCATAACCCTAACACTAACCCTAAACCTAAGCCTAAGAGAATACAAACCCTAACCCTAACCCTAACCCCAAACCTAACCCTAAACCTAAGCCTATCCCTAACCCTAACCCTAACCCTAAGAGAACACTAACCCTAAACCTAACCCTAACCGTAGCCCTAACCCTAACCCTATCCCTAACCCTAAACTTAACCCTAACCCTAAGAGAACCCTAACCCTAACCCTAACCCTAACCCTAACCCTAACCCTAACCCTAACCCTAACCCTAACCCTAACCCTAACCCTATCCCTAACCCTAAGTGAATACTAACCCTAACCCTAATCCTAACCCCAACCCTAACCCTAACCCTAACCCTAACCCTAAACCTAACCCTAACCCTAACCCTAACCCTAACCCTAAGAGAACACTAACCCTAACCCTAACCCTAACCCTAAGAGAACCCTAACCCTAACCCTAACCCTTACCTAACCCTAACCCTAAACCTAACACTAACCCTAAGCCTAAGAGAACACTAAACGTAAACCTAACCCTAACCCTAATCCCAAACCTAACCCTAACTCTAACTCTAACCCTAAGAGAACACTAACCCTAACCCTAACCTAAACCCTAACCCTAACCCTAACCCTAACCCTAACCCTAACCCTAACCCTAACCCGAACCCTAACCCTTACCCTAACCCTAAACCTAAACCTAAGAGATCACTAACCCTAAACCTAACCCTAACCCTAACCCTAACCCTAACCCTAACCCTAACCCTAACCCTAACCCTAACCCTAACCCTAACCCTAACCCTAACCCTAACCCGAACCCTAACCCTTACCCTAACCCTAAACCTAAACCTAAGAGATCACTAACCCTAACCCTAACCCTAACCCTAACCCTAACCCTAACCCTAACCCTAACCCGAACCCGAACCCTAACCCTAACCCTAACCCTAATCCTAACCCTAACCCTAACCCTAACCCTAACCCTAACCGTAACCCTAGTCCTAACACTAACCCTAAACCTAACCCTAACCCTAACCCTAACCCTAACCCCAACCCTAACCCTAACCCTAACCCTAAACCTAACCCTAACCCTAACCCTAACCCTAAGAGAACACTAACCCTAACACTAAACCACACCCTAAGAGAACCCTAAACCTAACCCTACCCCTAACCCTAACCCTAACCCTAACCCTTACCCTAACCCTAAACCTAAACCTAAGAGATCACTAACCCTAACCCTAACCCTAACCCTAACCCTAACCCTAACCCTAACCCTTACCTAACCCTAACCATTACCCTAACCCTAACTCTAACCCTAAGAGAACACTAACCCTAACCCTAACCCTAACCCTAACCCTAACCCTAACCCTAACCCTAACCCTAACCCTAAACCTAACCCTAACACGAACCCTAACCCTAACCCTAACCCTAATCCTAACCCTAACCCTAACCCTAACCCTAACCCTAACCCTACCCGTAACCCTAATCCTAACACTAACCCTAAACCTAACCCTAACCCTAACCCTAACCCTAACCCCAACCCTAACCCTAACCCTAACTCTAAACCTAACCCTAACCCTAACCCTAACCCTAAGAGAACACTAACCCTAACCCTAAACCACACCCTAAGAGAACCCTAAACCTAACCCTACCCCTAACCCTAACCCTAACCCTAACCCATACCCTAAACCTAAACCTAAACCTAAGAGATCACTGACCCTAACCCTAACCCTAACCCTAACCCTAACCCTAACCCTAACCCTAACCTTAACCCTAAACCTAACCCTTACCCTAACCCTAACCCTAACTCTAACCTTAACCCTAACCCTAAGAGAACCCTAACCCTAACCCTAACCTAACCCTAACCCTAACCATAACCCTAACACTAACCCTAACCCTAAGCCTAAGAGAACACTAACCCTAACCCTAACCCTAAACCCAAAACTAACCCTAACCCTAAGCCTATCCCTAACCCTAACCCTTACCCTAACCCTAACCCTAACCCTAACCCTAACCCTAACCCTAACCCTAACCCTAACCCTAAGAGACACCTAACACTAAACCCTAACCCTAACGCTAATCCTTAACCTAACCCTAAAACTAACCCTAACCCTAACCCTAAACCTAAACCAAACCCTTACCCTAACCCTAACCCTAACCGTAAACCTAACCCTAACCCTAACCCTAACCCTAACCCTAACCCTAACACTAACGTTAACCCTAACCCTAACCCTAACCCTAACCCTAACCCTAACCCTAACCATAACCCTAACACTAACCCTAAACCTAAGCCTAAGAGAATACTAACCCTAACCCTAACCCTAACCCCAAACCTAACCCTAAACCTAAGCCTATCCCTAACCCTAACCCTAACCCTAAGAGAACACTAACCCTAAACCTAACCCTAACCGTAACCCTAACCCTAACCCTATCCCTAACCCTAAACTTAACCCTAACCCTAAGAGAACCCTAACCCTAACCCTAACCCTAACCCTAACCCTAACCCTAACCCTAACCCTAACCCTAACCCTAACCCTAACCCTAACCCTATCCCTAACCCTAAGTGAATACTAACCCTAACCCTA